>NW_027471777.1:0-20472 GCF_051020765.1 Lasioglossum baleicum | reverse complement strand
CTCGTACGGGAGTGTGCATTAGCGAGGAACAATGGAGCGATCGCGCGAGTTCCAACGGAGAGAGCAAGCGAGAGGGAGAGAGAGGTCGTTTTATTATCGCGAATGGCACCACCCCCGCATTTCGTACGTCTTAATAAAGCTCGGTTTCTTCCATCCACCCCGTTCGTTCCTCCCTTGCTCTTCAGCCGTGGCTTTTTGCTGAAAAGCAGCTTGGGTGCCCCCCGCTAAGCGTGCCTCTTTGCCCACCCCTCCTGCACCCTAAGCCGCCTATTATCCTCTTTTTATCACGGCCCTGCCGGCTCGCAGTCGGAAGCGGTTAACACCGGCCAAAAAATAAAGCCGAACGCAATGCATTAAACAGATAACGCTGGCCCTTCTTAATCCATCTTCCGATCCTCCCCCTACGTCGCGCTGCCTGTCGCGAAGCGAAGCGAGACGAAACGAGGCGAAACGAACCGTCGTCGTGGGTAGAGCGCCAGGCGATTACCGATCGAAGGAGAAGAACGGGAAATCGGAGCCGCGTCTATCCCCGGCGCCAGTTTCGCGCGAGTCGCGAACGACGGGAAGAAACGGCGAGCGGGGAGAGCTGTCTCGCGACGCGGAGAAGCACGGCTTATTCCGGAGTTATTTTTCACGGGGCGTTGAAAAATTGCCGGCAGTAAGAAATCGGAAATCGATTACGTCGCGGAATCCAGGATGGGGCGACGGCGTCGTAAGGAGAGAAACTGATGGGTGCTCCGGTGGAAAGACACTGGTAGCTCCGCTCTAGCGGAACGACAGATCGATCTTCCGCTCGCGCCCCGTGCACTCGTACGATCGTCGACAGGCTGATCCGGTAGATTCCATAAAATTAAAGGAGGAACTTCTACAAACCATCCATGAAAACGAAATCACTGAGCGGAAATCCTCCGGCGATCCATCTTTTACCGTCTATAAAAGAAACAACGCCGAACGAACGGGCCACGGCGGTTGTAAACGCGGCGCGGTGAACGCGATATCGTTAATTACTTCGTCGCTTCCCGTTTCACCCGGCATCGCCGTGAACCAGTCGGTGCAGCGAGGTGGCCTCGGTTTCGCGTAACGGGCTGGTTACCAGTCCAGTCGACGTTTCAGCCAGGAGGAAACTATTTCTCCAACTGAGCAGGCTAACGTGGCGCGAACTATGCCACGACCCCGATAAAAAGGAAACGATAATCCAGCGTCGAGCGCTCCGCTCAACGACTACTCTATGCAAATGCCGGCACCGGAGGTGGCGGCCACGGTCGCGTTGAAAAAAGACGCAGCGAGAGAAAGAAAGCAAGCGCGAGCGAGCGAGCGAGCGAGGTGGGAACGAGAGGAGGGCGAAGATTTTCAATTACGGTCAAAAACCAACGGCGGGGAGGGGGAGTTGATCCTGCGCGAATAGAAAACAGGTTGAAATAGGGCACAGCCAAGGTTGGCTGCAATTTTTGAGGCGCTCTCGTTCGCGAACTGGGTCACGTACGCCGGAAGTAAACGTCACGAGAATTAAAAGTCCTCCTCCTACTTCTACCCGACGTCGAACCACCGCCACGTTCAGGAATTCCGGCTGAAAGACTCGCTTCTTCTCTCCACCTCCTCCCTCTCTCCACCTGCTTCCACCTTCCTAACGGCGAATCCACTCTCTCTCTCTCTCTCTCTCTATCTATCTCTCTGCTTCACCTCGGAGTCACGAGACGACGAGAGGGAAGGAGCAGCGGCGCGACGGCACGACCACGGCAGAGAAGACGCGAAGATCACGGCAATCTCTTATTTTCCGCGCGACCGATCCATTCGGTGCGAATTGGAAAACGCGAGCGGCAAGAGAACGAAGTTCCACACGAGCTGCCGGGAACCGGAAGAAGCGGTAGAGAGCACGGCGAAGTAGCAGCGACCAAGGTGGGAGGGCAGTTTCCTAGAGGATTTCGTTCGCTCGTTTTCCATCCGAGCTGCGAGAGATTTTGCGCGGCAGTGAAACCCACTTGGCCTGGTAAACGCGACTGGATACCAATCCTTCCTTCTACCTTGTAATTATGCACCGTGCAATAAAGATTTTACCGATACTATACCGATAATAGTCGGGGGCAATTTAAGAAACACGATCCAGTTGCACCCGGTCTCTCTCGATCGCTAATATGGACGTGGGGCTGAATTTAATTATTTTTCTTTGTCCTCGTAAAAGGAGATTAATAACGTGTAAATAACACGATGTTACGTTTATTGAGTCGTAAAAGCGGTGGAATACGCGAAACAGATATCAATTCGACCGGCTATCGGCTCGGATTAATTCGATCGAATCAAAAATCAGATTAAACGCTCGAGCACCCTGCTGCTCCCCCTTTCTCTCCCCGTTTTTCCTTCCGCTTTTTTCTAATTACGAATCGAAACGCCAGCGCGTGTCAGTGACCAGTTAAATTCGCTCCTCAGACAGGTCGTTACCGTCTGAACGGCTAATCGCGTGGAACTCAATGAACTCGACGAAAACACGTCGAAGGCACAGAGAGAAGAAGAAAGAAGAGACGGCTAGCGAACTGTGCTCGCAGCGACCGCTCGCGCATGATTGGAAATTAGATTAGTCACGTTGAAGCGGCTTTCAACGAGCCTCGTCGTCCTCGCCGTCGTCATCTGGGCATTGTTACGTGGTTAAACAGCGAGGCACGATACGCGTCGCACCGCGAGCAGAAAGAAAACCAAGGAAAAACACAGAGAGACACGGTATTCGTACCTTCGCTCCTCGAGCGAACGTGGAAAAATTACCGAGGAAAGATAACGGACTCCAGAAACATTCCTTCGTCGTCAACACCGTGTACGATAGCAGCTTTCGCGACGCGGACATTAGCGATGAAACTGGCGAATAAACGCCTAAATTCTCGAAATTAACTTCGACTAGAACTGGTGTCGAATCGGGGTCCGAGAGGGATGATCTCGGTTCGATTCTTTCTCGCAAGGTTTCCCCGATACGGAAGGAGGTTACGCGCGGAAACGTCGCGAGTGTAGAGAAGAGGTTTTCGAAGAGGGAACTCGGTTGGCCGCACGCACGCGGGGAGCGATAGGGAAAAAGAAAGATCGAGCGGGTATTACGGCGTGCAGGGAACGGGAAGAGGAGGAAAAGCTGGAAGAAGGGAAACTGGCGTGGAAGGAGAAACAAGCTGGAAAAGCGGCGTAATGCGCAGTAAATTGGGGCCACCGTGTGCTGCCGATGTACCACAAATCTTAGACGCTAAGGTTCGGGGCGAGTTACGGTTGCTCGGGTTAGCTGGAAAAGCCGGAGAGAAAGCGGAGGGTGGTGGGTCGGGACGGGACGAGGTTGTTTGGCCGGTCGTTGGTGAACGACGTTGAGCCGGCGCACTTCCGTTTCCAGCTGCACGGAACATTTCTCAACTACGACGCCGACGAATGCCGGGGCTGTACTCCTTATCGGCGCGCCGCGACGCCCGGAATCGAACCGGGGGGTTGACGCGGAGTTTGGCAGGAATTTAAAGGTGGCTTATCTGCTCGGCGTTTGTTTGTTGTTCGGCTTCGATGGCACTTTCGCGGAGCGATTCCGCGATATCGACCGATCGAACGATCGGAAAACAACCGGTTTCGGCCCTCGAACGGCAATCGTGTAACTTCGTCGACCCTTGAACCATTTTCCCTCCGTACTTTGCGCGGTTTAGCGAATCGCGCGGATAAATACGACCGGATGACGTATCGATTCGCGTAGAAAAATATTCAGACGGAACGAGCCGGGGTAGAGCTCGATGAGGGAATATCGAGTAGGGCAACGGTTCGTGCCCAAGTGGAGATTTTTCAGAATCACGGCCAATCCAGCCACGCGATATAGCGAATAAATAAAAGATAAAATCGACTGGCTGCTCGAAACGGTCACGTCACGGCCGTTCTTAGCCCTTTATCTACCCGCTGCCATTTTTCTCCGACCGTTACACACTTCCGTTTCCTCGCGGCGGAGAATCAAAGACGCTGCCAAAGCCGTCTGAGCCGTCCACCGCACGCCGCACAATGCCGGAGATTTTGATTTATCTATCGCGCGAGTTTCCCGTCCTGTCCGTGTGCGAGCCAAGGGTGGTGCGGCCTGGCCGCGATACTCAACTCCAACGAACCAAGGGCAAAACAGTGGAAACGCAGGACCGGGGAAGGTCGCGCGCGGATTAGGCGCAGTCGAGTGTGCGATAACGCGGAGGAATAGAGAGAAACCCCTCTTTGGCCCTTCTTAACCCTGGACTTCGCCTTGCGCGACCCTTTGCAACTCGAAATCGCTCTCGAGACTGCCGCTCGTTAATGCTCGGTTCCGCTCCGACGTGTGTGCAGGACGCGTTCCGAAACTTCGGCTCGGTTGCGCAACCAACCAAATCTCCACCCTTTTTACCCACGGTTCGTGCACGGAATACACCATCATCCACGTGCTTTTTGTCTCGAAACTGGCAACCCGAGAAAGAACCGTGTAAAGTATCTCGTATGAATTTTCGATGCAATTTTATCGGGAGGAGGGAAAAGAGAAAAGAAAAAAAAAAAAAGAAAAACGGTCGAAGCAGGAAACGAGCGGTCGTCCGTAGCGCGAGCGACGCGCGGTATTAGGGAAAGCTGGAGAATCGTAAAACACCCTGGCGTGTTTTCCACGCGAATTACGATCCACTCGACGACGATGAATCATAGAACAGGCCGCCACCGCCGCGGCACGCATCTGCCGCGATATTTTTCCAAATATTTAACCACACGGTTACCCCCGTAACGCGTGTTTGTCCTCTAATTAGAACGCGAGCCCGGCAAACAGCCCTCCGTCGATTCTTCCCGCAACAATATCACTTCACACGCGGCTTCTGCTAAATCGATTAACAAGGCGAACGAGTTAATTCTCGATGCGGCGCGTTCGGTACACAGGGCAGAGGCCGCCGCGGCGACCTCCTGGTCCGTTTCCTAAGGGTCTTTCAAGGGAGTCGAAGGGACGATCTCCGGCCGCGATAGTAGAACGTAACAGGCCGCGGCAGTGTACACACCGGCCGGCTACTTCCATCCTCGTTATTAAACACACCGGTGTTTGCTTTCCGATAAATGTTTCAACGGTCAACCCGTAAGCGTGGCCGCCGTGCTGCGGTTTCGCTCCACCGGATATGCAGTGCGTCGATCTGCGTCCTGTCCGCCCTTCGCTACCGGCCAAACCGCCGCTTCCCAACTCACCCCGCTTTCGTTCTGCATGCCTGTACACCTCCGCCGTTCGGAGATAACTATTTTTCCACCGTGTACTCGTGGGGAATCGAACGCATTGATTTTCCACCGGTTTAAATTCGGTTCATTGAACGTTGAGCAAGTCGCTGCGGAGAAAATGCCGAGGGTTAAAGCCGAGTAAAGCGACCCGATGCGAAACCAAGCGTGCGTCTACCTTTTCCGCTGCTAATCGCTACCGCTCCGGTATTTACGACAGCGAACCTCTGCGTATCGCGCGTTACGCCTGGCCAAAGTAGTACTTTGGTGGTCTTTGGCAAAGACCATATGTAAAACGTTGGGTAGATTTTTCGGGGTTTGATAAAAAAAAAGATAAAAAAATAAGACGAAAGCGATAGTATTCCTCTGTCGTCGAACTCTCGACAAAGACAAGGTTCTAAACTACGTCCTATGGTATCTGGACCCGCGAAATATGTCCTCCTTACCAGTTATTACGCATGCGAGAAAGCAGAAGCGCCGACTTACCTTCCCTCGACCCCGGCCACGGGCTTTTCGTCGTCGTCCGGTCGAAACTCGCGTCCGACTCGCGAGCGACAATTTTTCACGCTCCTCGAGAACACGGCCGCGCTGTCGTGCAGCGCGTAAATATTCGCGCGCGCTCCTCTGTGGGGAGGCTTAATTGGCACAAGGACAGACTCCCAGGCCCGTGGACAGGTCGCCGGTTTGGAATCGGCGCGCGCTGAAATCGTAAATACCTTGGCACTCACCTATATTTCGCGCCGCGACGGTACAACCGCTGGTTAGGAGCCACGCAAACACCAGGCCACTGAGTAGACCTTTCCGTCGACCCTTGCGGCACTCCATCGTGAAGTTCCGAGCTGCGACTACGCCTGCAAACAAAACAACCAGCATCGTTAGAGGGTGAGAGTAATTGCTACCGCGAGCGTTACACCGACCACGCGGCGACGCAATTTTTCATCGAGTTCCAACATTTTTTCGCGCAGGAACAACGTCTCGACTGGTCGGGGTCGCGACGTCGGGGTTAACTTCGCGACGCTTACCTTTAACGCGGTAAAACTTCGGCGCGCAACGCCGAATTTCCGTTTCCACCGACACCTCTTTCCCCGACAGGGAAATTAGAATCGATAAACGGAATAAACGCGCGGAATCCTCCCTAAATTCCCTCGATCCATCGAGGATCATCGCTCCCATCTGTTCGGGTGTTTACGCGCGCCCGACACCCATCGCGCGCGTTCTCCTTTTTTTTCCTGTCGAGCTTTAAACTCGATGTCAGTCGCATTCTCTCGAAATCCCTTTGTCGCGCGGCATTACCGAAGGAAAACACGTTATCCGTGCGATTTCGCGCCTAATCCAGCTGCCGCACCTGCTCTCCTGCTGCCGCTGAAACTCCCAACGACGACGTTTCGTCGCGTTTTTTTTTCCTCGCTTCGATATTCGATTTGAAACGATCGAACTTCTATCCCGATCGTTGCGACGTATTCTTGGCTCCCCTCTGTCCGCGGGAATTTTCTGCCGCGAGGACAGAGCGGCGAAGAACGGCGCCGCGCGCCAGAAGGAAAATTGCAACGCGGTTGTCTGCGGAACCGGTATAAATCAGCTTAATTCGGGCTAACGAACGGAATAAACGCGAGGAAAGTGGGAAGGGTTGACGGGCGTTGCGCTAGCTGGTGCTCGCTGGCGTTCGCGGGACGAACTCTCGAGGGTTAGGCGAACGAGCCGCGAGCTACGAGTCGAACGCGGTGCGCGCCGAGTGAATGTGGGTTAACGAAGGCAAAAAAGGAAAACAGTTTTCGCATCAGCGTTTCGGCATTTAGCGGGCGCCGCACAATGGGACGCCGTGGAATGAAAACATTCGAGCCAACGCCGAGAGGAACGGAGAGGAGGAATATAGAAAACGAAACGAAGCGGCGGTGGCCAAAGAGAAAAAGGGCTCCGAAAAACAGAGGGACGGAAATAGAGCGCGGCAACGCCAATACCGTGTTTCCCTCCCCGCGCTTTCACAGGCTGCACAACCGGAATCCTAGCAGAAACTCCCGAACTATTTATTTCCGTTCGACGCTGCGCCGGTTATGCTTTCGTTCTCGTTTTTCCGAGCCACGCGAAATCCGACCTGGCGGTCGCTCCGAAACACCCCCGACCGACGGCTCCCCGTCGCCTGTGCGCCACTTATTTCTATCCTGTCGCGAATTAATAGTCCTACTCTTTCGTGCGCCCGCCCCATTAAATCCAAACTCGTTCGATCATCTCGTTTCGCTGCCTTTACCTCCGAGCCACCTCGTAAGCCGCCGCTCCCAACTCTCGTAATATCGATTCCCGTTCCCGAAACGCTTCCCGAGCGCTGCTATTTTCTATAACCGATACGAAGGAACGAAATCGGTAAAGCACGCCGATTACGGTCACCACGGCTTTCGAAATGTCGATTCTTTATCGTTTACCGTTCGGATATCATTTAGCGCCTATACGTTCGCGCGTATCGAGATCCGAAACTATCGCGGGAGCTGGTAATCGGTGTCGTTTTCCGAAGATCGTTCTTTCTCGAAACGACACCGAGCCGGAAACTGTGCTCTCGATAACCACGTACGACTCGTCCGGAAAGCTCCGCTCGACGCGACTCCGACGCGGCTCCGACTGGATCTTTGCGCGGCGCATATCGCGCTTTCCATATCTGTCACCGAGTAGCAACCGCAGCGCGCCGCGACGCGGCTCGCGAGTGGCGCACGATCCCGTGGAAGCGTTCAAAGGCACTAACGACAGGAATATCTGGAGCGGTGCCAGTGGTCGAGCGACGCGACGCCGCCGCGGCCGCTACCAGCGCAACCGGGACCGCGTGAATTTTTCCAACGAGCCTAATTAAGTCGCGTGGCGGCCTCACGGTGCCCTCTCCGCCCCTTTGTTTCCCTTCGTGCGTTTCGCTACGTCCGCATCGGGCTGCCGGACAACGTGCCCCGAGCCTCTCTCTCTATCTCTCTCTCTCTCTTTCTGTCCCGTTACCGTTGCCATTCAATGGCGGTTAATACGAGTCGGCAGGATGAACGCGCAATCGCGCGGCACCGTGATTATCGCGGAAACATCTGTAAACTCCCGTAGTAACAATGATAATTGAATAGAGCGGAGCCAGCGCGGTCTTCGGGCCGCACGTCCAAGCGCACGCACGCGGTGCACGCGGTGCACACGTCCGACGCATTACGCATAATTAATCCGACGATGCTTATCTCTTCTAACCTTGTATCCGCGTGCGCGTTCGCGTTCGCCGCGTGAATAGAATCGAGCGCGCGCCAGCCTGATTCTCCTTTCATCGCCGCTGCGCCGAGACTCCCTTCACCCGACCAACCTCCCCATCAACCCCTCGTATTCTTTTCCCTTCTCGTTCCCTCCGCCTATTTACATGCCAGTGAATTCCACCTTTTCTCCAGCTGGTTCGCCGCGGAGCGCCTCGACGCGGAGCGCCTCCACGCGTCGCCACCAGCCCCGAGACTTTCGCCGGTTCGCGGTCCCCGTACCCGACGCGATAACAGCTCGTGTAAGTAGTCTCATTCCGGGTACGCGTCGAATTTCTTCTCGCGAATCGCGCGAACGCGAGTCGAGACGGGAACGAAGACAAAGATTCGTCGTGTAATATGTAAAGCGCGCGTACGTGTCGCCGCGATGGCGTCCGATCGAGCGTCGCCGTGGATTACGGTATTACGCGTACGTGCGCGTAAAACGAACGAGGAGACGCGGAAGACGTTCCAACGCGGATTCCGCGGTGCCGACCTTCCGTAAGACGCGTGGCAGCGTTTTTCGCTCTATCGCGAACGGTAAACTCGTATCGCGGGAAGATCAAACGATAGACTCGAGTTGACTCGTAAATACGAGTTTAAACGTGATCCTCTGCGATCTCCAGGCGGTCGTTAATAAGCGAGACGCGGTAAAACTTAATCTCTCGCGCGTTACGCCATTTCCCGCACGCGGCCGTTGCGACCGGAAGCGGAGAGAGGCCACGGCGAAAGCTTTGTGCGACGGTAATAAACGAGGCGAGTATTCGGAAGCGGCGGCAGGCGGGTACGCGTTTATCGGCTGGATCGAGAAAAATCCCGAATTCGCGTGCACCCGCGCTTTCCTCCGCGGAACGTTATTGTTTGCGCCGGCGGTACCGAGCTAATTACATTCCCACGGACGCGCGTATTTGCACAAGCGCCACGATAATTGCGATAAAACCCGATGACAACGCGATTTCCATCTCTCGGAAGTGCGCGGCGCGGCGCGCGCGTACCGCGCGGCCTATCCGATATACAATTGGCTACGCTTGCTAGGCGCGCACCGTAATCTCGCAGGCGGCCGATTTTTCCCTCCCCGGCTGAATACGATTCCTTGGAAACCGCCGCCAGGCCCGACTGGCTCCCGTATTTTTGAAGATCGGTAATCGAGTCCTCCGGGTCCGGTCTGGCTCGCGGAACGCATTCCCGGCCTCCGCGGCTTCCACAGCCTGCAGAAATTCTAAGAATCCGCCAGCGCTTATCGGCTCGTCGAATCGCTGCGCTCCGCTTCGATTCGCGACTCGATCTCGGTGCAGGAAACCGGGGTGGGAGCTTATTTCTAAAAGCGTCCCCCGTCGATGATGCAAGAAGCGCGATGCTATCGGCGCGCGCGGGCGCGTGTATTCCTATTCGAAATTGCGAGTCGAAAATTGCCTCGGGAATAAAAACGGTGGAAGGCTGCGGTTGGCCGTGGAGCAGAACGGGTCAGGTCACACGGTTGGTAATAAAATTCGCAATTATCCGGCGAGATTCGGGGAGATTCGGCGAGATGTCGCAGAGCAGAGAGAAAAGCGGAGCGCGGCTAGCTGGCGCGTCGTTAAAACGCGCGTATGGGGACGGCGCAATCGCGATAACACGGATGATCGGTCGCGGTTCGGGGATAATTCGCGAGGCCACTTAAAATCGTTTCGTGGCCCGTTCCCCGAGGGGGATGAATGGCGAACGAGCCCGCGGTAACTAGGCCGCTTTGTCCCCTGCCGGTCGTTCCGCCGCGATTTCGCGACGATTTCGAGCACGAAACGCGTTAATAGGCCGGGACCGGGGCAGGACCCTCCGCGCGAGACGAGTCAGGCGTACGGAAGCCGAGCGGGTTCCAGACGCGAAACCGCCGCGCGCGGGGTGGGCCGTGTTCCACGCGAAATTATTTGTTGAAAATCACATTATCGAATGGACACACGTGGGGCCCCGCGATGGCGCGCGCGCCACCGCGTCGGATTTGCAGCTTTCAATTTTACACCCAGACGCATTTTAATGCGGCCGCGGAAACCCCGAACGCGATCGCCATTCCCCGGTGCAATTAAAAATAATTGCGTATTCGCGTGCTGCGCGAATTGCCGTTGGCTCGCGGAACCGCAACCCTGCTTCCAGGCGTTAACGTGGCCCCTGCCATCGCGGCGCCGCGCCGCACCGCGCCGCGGCGATGAGTTTTGTTTCGTCGATGGACTCGATTACCCGGTTATTTCCTGCCTATGGCATTCGTAGTTCGAAAAGAACGAAATAATATCCGCGCGTGCTCTTCGAATTATTCCACGAATTTCCACCGCGTATCGTTCGAACGGAGAAACTAGCTATAACGAATCGCTGCGTCGGGCCACCGTGTCCATACCGATCTCGTTGTTGCATCCGACGGCTGACCTGTTCGAAATATTTGCCTAACGAGCGAAAGACACGAGTCCCGGTGTTGCATTCGTGAGAATGAAACGTATTTTCAGGTAGCACCGCGTTTAACGACAGTCACTTAAAACCAGGAACCGTACGAGCCCGACCCCTAGCTCGCTCGTTTCTCTTTTCCTCGCCCTTTTGTTTATTCGTCCGCGTCGAACGAACGGTCACGCGGGCCTGTGGAACCCATAATGGCCCCCGCAAACATAAGAATTACCGGTCGTGGCATGCGCCGGGGACATAAAATTGCACGGGTCGCGTTGCTCGATTTTCTTTCGGCTCGGGGTTGCAAATGAATCGTTCTCGCCGGCTCTCCCTCTCTCTCTCTCTCTCTCTCTCTCTCCCTCCCTCTCTTCGCCCCTCTTCCTCTCGATACAGCCGCGAACAAGCAAGTACGCGTGCGAACGCGGTGCGTGCACCGGCACAAAAGCTGCACAGCTTTGTCCGCCGCATGCAACTCCGCGTATTATAACAATTACTCCTTTGAATCAGTCGCCACCCACCCCGACTGGTTACGATTGTTCGCCGTCCCGATTTTCTGCTTTGCTACTTTGAAACTGTCGAGACCTTTGCGCGACTTTGTCCCCTTTTACGCGGCGCGGACAGGATACGGAAAAATCAACATACGCTCGCGATGGAACAATCATATTCGTTAACCGATACACGTGCTTTCGCGCACAATACGTCGCCGGCTACCATTTCCACGCGCCTATACCGGCCGAGCCGGGATAAAACGAGCAGTCTCGTTTGTTACGCAACTTCGACAAAGATATGCTTCTGATCTATCGAGAACATCGCTCGGACACATCCCCCCGACCTTTAACGAATAACATTTACGTAAACCAGCTATCTCTTCTCGGACGAAAAAAAATCCCAGCCAGCTTTCATCCGCGCGTGCCAGTCAGACTGGCGGAGCGGCGTAAATCGCGGCGCAGCCGGAAGAAGGCCTTTCTATCGCGTAAATGGAACGCGTGTCTTTCCGCCTCCCCCGCCGGCCTCCCCCGCCGCCTTTGCCTGCGTAACGTCTTCCTTTTGCTGCATCGCGGCATGCATGCACGTCACGGACCGCGAGCTGCCACAGCGGCGCACGTGCGCCGCGGCGGAAAGCCGCGAGAGGACAATTGGAAACGGGGTCACGTCAGGGAACAAGATGGAGCGGAATAAAAAGGAGTTCCCGCCGGGATGTATCGCGGCTAAATTTTATTTTCGCATGGAAAACCCGCCGAGATCGCTGCCACTGTATCTGGCTGCGGGACCACCTAACCGGAGCTTTCTCCGCGCGAACGCGTCGCGTGGGATCGATCTTCACTCGTTTCTTTCCCTCCCGATCGTCCATCGATTCTCGCGCGGGTAACTCGTGGTGGTCGAAATCGGCTCGCGAAATTTTCGGACGAGCTTATTTCCGACGACGAATCTGGGCAAGCAGGATCAGCGTAGGACGTAGGCGGGAAGAGGAAAGAGAAATTCTCTTACAGATTGGCGGCTGAGGGGAACGGGGGAAGGCGTAGCGCGGCATTTGAGTGGCACGGGGAAGCGACGCGATGGAATTTCAGAAATTGCGCTTGACATTTTCGCGTGCATCGGTGTATACCCGCCCTCTCTGCAACGCCGCGTCTCAGCGTTGCCCTCCTGGTCTCTCTGCACCTACGTCGCAGTCTTCTATTTTCAGTCGTGAAGGCGTCGACATCGTCTGCCTCTCTCTCTCTCTCTCTCTATCTGTCTCTCGGCCGTGATCGTCCCTCGCGAATCGATCGAAACGCCCTGGAATTTATCGACGGACACGGCAAGGACTGCCCCGGGGGGATGGTATCGAACGCGCGTTCCACAAAAATTACAGCGACCGTGAATGTAAACTAGGATAAAGGAAAGTCGAAGGTACGCGAACGGATGCGCGTCGATCGGAATATTTTTCATATTAGCCGATTCGTTTGGAGCGCCGCTCTGGCCGGGCCATTTCTCCGCGCTGTTCCCTTTTACCCGATTACTCGGCTCCGCTGGAGCGCGCGATCCTTTCATCGAGAAGCCCTGGGAGGAAATCGACAGTCTGAAAATACGATCGCCGGGGTCCAAGAGAAAGGAAAGAATTTAGCCAGGACGAGGAGCCAGGGACCATGGGATCTCGTTCCAAACAGTCCACGCGAGCCGTACGTATCAGAAATCGGATGTTATTGCAGGCAGCACGGGTGAAAACTGCAAAGTGCTGCACTCGATTATCGAAGTGGAGCGTTTCTGGCCGGGACAGAACGCTGTTTCAACCCCTCCTTTCTCTTTTTTCTTTCCTTCGTTTCTCCATCGCGTCAGAGATCGTCGGACCAAACGGAAACGCGTATTATCGGTAGGTTAGACTTGGCGAACTGACTTCGACGTTCTCCGCGGCGGAACGGACGGATTCGTCGGGTCGGGATGGCTTTGGCAGAGCTCGCGGAATTTCCCCACGAACCTCGCGAAGAATGCCTTTTTCCACGCGCGGTGCTCGTGGCCAGGTTTCGAAGCTCGAGAGAGCGAGAGGGAGAAGGGGGGAGAGAGAGAGTGAGACGAGCGTTTGAAAACACGGGAAATGCGGTCACGCGAGGTGGAAGCTAGGCGAAAGAGAAGGAACGGGAGAAAGCACCGATTTGTTTCGCGGGCCGCAGTCGTTTGCGGCGCAAATAAGCGGCTGCTGGGTTGACGCGAGGGGACGGACGTAAAATACTTACGGGCGAATACCGTGAAGCGCTGATAATTTCAAAGGGGGCCACGGCACAGAGGGAACGGCAGAGGAGAAAAAAGGGAGGAAAAAAGGAAGAAAGGGAAAAGCCGTGGAAGCGGAAGACGAAGAAAGGGAAAGACGCGGAGGAGGTGCAGCGTAGCGAAAGATCGTTCCCGGCGACGTCAATGGCGGAATGCCTCGAGTTCCAGCGTGGTCGAGCGTGGCGCATCGCCGAGGAAAATAAATAGAATCGACCAGTCCGCGCGGAAAGAGAACGGGACAAAGAAACAATTAAAAGAACACACGGCGCTTCTGAGTCGCGGGACAAAATAATTAAACTCGCTGTCCTCGTTGACGAGTCTATCGTTCCGCGAGCGCTCTTATTCGGCTGGTTGAACGAGCCAGTGTCTCCTCTCGTCTCTGTCGCCGGTTCGACGACGGCAAGAAGGCGTACGCGAGTGCGATAAAATTATTAATACGAAGAAAGGAAAAGTGTAGCGAACCGGCGAAGAGACTTGGGCGAAACGAGGCGGACGCTTTCGAATTGACACAAACGACGGGGATGAATCGCGGTATAGCCCCGACATTACGGGAAATATCGCGGGAGTGGCGGAGAAACGGAACGGGGAGCGGATGGAGGTAACGATTGTATTATTCGGCCCCTTTTAGAAAATTCTGCCCGATCTCCGTGTTCCGAGTACGCGATCCCGGCTTTGGGCTTCTCCTTCGTGGAACGAGGGCTCACTTTTCACTTAAGACCGCTAGGGGTAGTCTCCCCTTTCTTCCTCCCTCTCTAACTGCTCGGCATTATTCGTTATTACCGCGTGCGTGATGCGAGCAGGGCAAAACGGTATCGCCGATAAATCTCGAGGAGCCGCGCGGAGAGACCGGCCAGATAAAGTCCGACTGGATATATACGAGCGAACGGAAGCAACCGCGTCTAGCCTCTCCTCTCTTTTCCCGTCCTCCTTTCCCATAGCCGGAGGGTCGTTTCGCCTTCTACCGTTTCTCTGCTCCGGTTCGCCCTGCTGCTTATAGCATTTCCGTCACCGATCGCCGGAAAAGGACCGCCGAGTCGCACGCGGACTCGGAGAAAGGAGCGCGAAAAGAGTGGCGAATTCAGTGACGCTGCCACGCGTTTGCTCCGACACCGACTAGAAGACCACCGCGAAACGACGCTCGTCCGACTTTGCGATTCGTATCGAAAACTCGCGAACCGGAGAAAATCGAGAGACGAGTTATAATTCGATATAATTCGAGTCCGTTCCGGAGCGGACCGATCAGATCCACGGTGGAAACGTCGTCGAAACGGGCCTGCGAGTTCCGGGCTTCCGCGCGATAAATCCTCGAGAGCAACGTCTATTCCGCGTTACATCTAATGATTCCGGTTCGCTGGCTCCCTCTTGTTCCGCGCGCGACATTAACCCCGTCGACGTTATATGGCGTGTCTGAATGGCAGTAACGATTCCCTTAAAACAATTTATGCGCATTGATTAATAGGATAAAGCTGTGGAGAGCGGCGGAGGGAAGCGGCGCGAAGCGGGGAGGCGGGAGAGGCAGAGGTCTCGCAGGCACGGGGAGACGATAGGGCGAGATATCGAGTACACGCAGCGCGAAATGCAAGGGACCGTGAAGCCATCAATTTAAATGTGCATTGGCGCCGGATCGGTCGTCGGGAGGCTTAAATTCGGCAGAACGAAACGGTTCCCGGTCTCGCGGAGTCGAAGGAGAGAGCCGGTAGGTATTACCGGGAATACGAGAAGCTTTTAATCCACCTTGCCGACTCTTCGATACGATTAATCCCGCGCGGAGAAGAGGGAATTTATTATAGACTCCGCCTCTTCAACCCGAGCAGGCCTGAATCCCGGGGCTCGCCGAGCGATCCTCTCTCAAATATTTTTCTCCCTCTCCTTATTAACGGCGGATTCTCGAAAGGAGGGACAAACGCGAGACGCCTGCCGTTCCTTCCTTCGGGGCACGGGATTACGTCGCCGACCATGCCCTGCTCTCCGATCTCGCGTCTAACGAACGAGATTTCGATCGGCGCCCGTTCAAAAAATCCGAAAGATTTTTCTCTTTCGTTGGTTCTCGAGGCCTTTGGGAACACCGAGCGACCGACGCGATGACGAACAATTCCCGATCGAATTCCTGCTCGGATCCCCGACGATACCATGCAACCTAACCTAACCCCCGTATTTTCGAAAACAATGATCCGCAGTATTGCGGTTAGGTGCAGGAGAGAGCGATACACTCGATACGCGGTAACCGGGGAAAACCAGTAATGTGTACACGGCACGGTTCCGTGAACACACAGAGCTGCGGGGGCGTATGAAAGCTCCGAAAAGCAGAACTGCATTACGGTCTGCAACGGCGGCGGCAGCGGCGCAGTTGCATTAACTCCGTTCACACGTGCAACGCCCCGCGCGCAAACACGCGTCCGCCGATTTTACAGAGCGTTTCTTTCCACCGCGATCCGCTAATTCCACCCCTCGATCGTCGTTCGATCGTCCCGCGACTCGCCTGTCGCCGTTTCGCGCCGATAAATCGTCGAATTATCCCTCCGACTTCGTTCGTCCGTAACAACGCTATCGTAACCCCCGCCCTCGTACCACGGTTTCTGCCTTTGGCCCGTGTTCTTTCCCGGTCTCGATCGGCAGAGGTTGATTATCGGGGTCGTTTACGATTCTCCAGGATCGTATCTGGTTTCAATTAACCCCTTTGTAGAGGGGACTCTTGGAATCCCGTCTAACGTGCTTATCCGCTCAAAGGGGCACGGATTAGATGGAATCGAATCGTCTGGTAACCGAGATACGCGATTAAAACGGAAAGTATCAAAGATTCGGGTGGAGAAGGAGAAGGGGGAACGGTTCGAGGGAGGGATACGCGACGCGGGGAATTTTCATCCCGATGCAACGGCACGCACGGCGCATGCCGTCCCGATGCTGCCTCTAATGAAACGATCTTATCCCCCGTGTGTTGGTTGCCGGGGCTCCAGGACGCGTACGCCCTCGTCCCCGGACGAGGGGGCGACGTTAGATCGGAGATAAGATACGACAGAAACGCGCGTATCGAATCGTGTCGAACAAATAATTCGGCGGAGTTGTTTCGGCCGGGTACAAAGAGAACGCGAGGCGATATGTAGGAGGGTGGCCGAGCGGGGGTCGAAGGGAGAGGAAGGGAGAGAGGAACGGACGTGGGACGAGGAAGAGGAGAAGGTATACGGTACACGTCGAGAACGTAGCAGGGTTATTAATTTTCGGACGGTGGCAGTGGCGTGACAAAGCCATCTGGCGTAATGGGCTTTCGCCGGTGCCGATTACAAGCGAGCGAGCGAAAAATAAAGGAACCGAAACGGAGAAGGCTCGCGTGGATCGTTGTCGGACGGTGGAGCAGCAGGAAAAGGAGAGAGGGGGGAGAGAGAGAGAGAAAAAAAATCCGCGATCGTAGAGAGTAGTCGGAGCGTCTAGGGAATCTCGTTGGCGTTCGATGGAAAGCCAAGCGGCGTTAGGGGCAGAAAACGATTTCTGCCAATTTTCGTCCGCGCAATCTCGCGAGATTACAACGTCAGAGAGGCGAGAAAGCCCGGTTTCCTTTTTTATTCCGCGGACGTTTCGTGCCCGGTTGCCGCATTCCGATTTCACGGGCTGCTAGGGGCCCGGCTGGCCGAAAAGAGAGATCCGAGGAACTGCGCGCCGCGCGATTATAACGCGGCTACGGCAGATGCGATTCGTATTTCGTGCGATTCGATCGATAGTAATTCCTGCCCATCACTGCGGTCCGCGGCGGCTTGCGGTTTTGATTTACAACCGGCAAATGGAATCACGCATCTTGGATGGCCTCTCGGGCATAATCGAGGCCAGAATCGAGGAAACGTCCCGCGATCACCGACATCCACTCATCGCCGTGTCCACGCTTCGGATCCTCGAGAAGAAACGCCAAGCCGCGTAATCAAATCAATTTCGCGCCCCGCGAATCTCCTCCTCTCCTTCCCACTCGCCATTCCGCGCCGTTTTTTTCCCTCTTTCGCTTTCCGACGACGCCGTTTCCCGCGCCGATACCTCGGGACGCCGAATGGCGAGCGAGCGAGTCGCTTATCGCGATCGAAAGGACAGATTTCCTACCTCGCGACTGCGTTACCTTCGGCGGACAGCGTCGCGATGCCTCGCCTCTTCCTCGATCTTTCGAGGTGGCACGAAGAGACAGAGAGAGGGGAGGAGCGAGAGAGAAGGGGGAGACGAGTATTTTTCATAAACTGCTATCGAAGAGAACAAGTTTCGTGGTTGATAAATATTCAGTGGACTCGGCTAGATTATTCGTCGGCTTCTTGCCCGGTAATGGTGTCGTGATTGACATGTAAATCATAAAATATCTTTTTACTTTCCTCCGTGGGACACCATTAAATCTCTTCACCCCGGAGGCAACCGGCGACGACGCTCGGTGCTTCGTAACTACAGACCGAGCAATAAACGTCCCCCGTACACGGTATAAATAATCATCGATACGACGATAGGCCAGTCGTAATTAAGCAGACCGACGATGTACCGAAAATCGTAAAACGCGGAAATTTATGCCGCCTAGGTGAACGTAAACTTATCGCGGCGGGGAAAAAGGCACGCGAGAACGGAGGACCTTACGGTTACGCGCGCGATCGACGTGTTTTCCGACAGATGGTAAGCGTCTATCGAGTATCCAACAAAAGCTCGGCAATTCGACGAAGATTAGTCGCGCTTAACGGTCGCGGGTGCACCATGGAACGCGGCTCGCGAAAATCGAAGGACGATCGGGCGTGGAAAGTTTGGAAATTCGGTTCCTCGTACCGCGGAGGAATCACGCGGGCGAAGAAGCAAAGCGGGTACCAGAAGGGAGGCTGAGCGCGAGGGTAGAGAAAGCAGCGGCCGGAAACGCGAAGTAACCAGGGACCACCGACCACTTTGCGTAATTACCAGCTACCCGGCCAGGACCGTAGTATTTAATCGGGCTAAAGTGCAGGCCCACTCACCCTTTCTCGCTCTTTCCCACTTTCCGCCTTCGCGGCGCGCCTCCTCGTCGATCCTTCATCGCGAGCCTCTCCCCTTCCTCTCCGAGCCGCGCGATCCTCCGCCGTGCCGTACGCGCGCAGTGCCCCGAAAAAAAGCAGGGAGGTCGGAAAGCAGCGTGGCGAAGGGACGGATCTCCGTTCGCCCGGGGATGCCCAAATATTTGACCGGGAATATGATATTTCCCCATTTAGCGACTCGTCTGCCCCGGGACGATGTTACCGCGTCAGACAACGGGGGATACGCGATTTTCGCCGAACCGGAAACGCTCCTCCTACCCGCAGCGCGAGCTTCGACTCTCCTCGCCGAGATCTTCCACCCTCTTTTGCTCCACGATCCCTTTTTCGCCACGGTACGCCGCTCGTTCGCTCGCCCTTCCTCGCTGCGACGAAGGAGGAACCCACGCGATCCACCTACGATTCTTTTCCTCGTTTCCTGCGCCCACGAAAGTCGCCGAGAGAATAGGTTCGGTAATTTGCCACAGGGGTTCGGCCACCCCGCGGTGGTCGAAAGGGAATTCGAAAGAAATTTCGAGGTTCCGAGCACTTTCGAGGCCGAGGAGCTGGTAACAACGTTCGTAATTGGTTCCAGGGACGGAAGCAATTTCCCTATTGGACCGGGGATGATCGGCGATTACGCGGACCACCGAAAAACGTCCATCCGGACCAGTGGCATTTTCTTCGCCGAAGAAAAATTCGCCGTGGAAAGAAAGGCGCCGGGAATGAAAGGAAAGGCGAGTGTTCTCGCGCAGCGATAGGAGAAAACCGGGTTTCCCGGTCTGCCGGACAGATTAAAACTGTAATTACGAGAAGAATGGCTCGCTAAGAAACGGCTATTGAACGCGACCAACGGCCAGCCCCCGAAAATTACAATAATTTCCCCGCGGAGACACGTTCGCTTTCCCCGGCATCGTCACCTTTGTCCGTTCTTCTCATTTCCCCGTATTCTTTTCGTCGTTCGATTTTACGTCGCCCGCCGTCGTTAATCACAGGCCAAAGTCTCGCCTCGTCGCGAGACAAGATCCCAGCAGCAGCAGCAGCAGCTCTGTCTACCTCTACAATCCCGATATCTCTCTCTCTCTCCATTTCTCTTTCTCTCTCTCGTTGCTTACGAACCACGAATTCGAAACCGTGCCCTCTCGATTCCCTCGTTTTCTCCTTTCACCCGCTGCTACAAGTCCAACCCGGTCGTGTCTTCTCCGACTCCGTGCAGCAGTCTTCATTGCATTTTCATGCTCTCGGGTGTTCCGTTTCTCGCGCGTCACCCTCATATTTATGCAACGATCCCCGCTGTTGGGCCACAATCCTAGATTTTATACGACGTAATTGTTCGGCATCGCGAGTGCCGCGAATTCGACGATTCGCCGATCGATTATTCGCCGAGTCAAAGAAAACAGCCAACGACTCCGTCCTATTTTTCCAACGGAGACTCATCGTTCGCCGGCGAGGTTCCCACGCGAGTTTTCCACGGCTCGCCTCGGCGCGTTCGGCGCTGAAATTCCGCAGCGAGGTCCGAGCCCGGATCGAAGCGGCCAGAGATGGCCGGAGTTTAATTTTTCAAGAGGCAGTCGAAATTTCCAGGCCCGCCGGAAAATTCGCGAAGTCGTAACTCGTCACCGGTGGAAGGGGTGCGAGAGGGGGTGGAATTCGAGCTCACGCTCCGCGCGTTCTCTCTTTTTCTCCGCCGTCTCTGGCGGCGCTTCCGCTGTCATCGGCCAAGCCTTCATCGCATTTTCATGTCGCCGCGTGCTCCGTTCCTCGCGCGCGGTTCCCTCATATTTATGCAACGGTTGCACGGCCGGACACGGATCTCGCCGGGGAAATGTTTTCCGCGCTCGTTTTTCTCGGCGAAAAACGCTCGCCGCCACCCTCGTTCAAAGGCGGCTTTC
>NW_027471776.1:0-20488 GCF_051020765.1 Lasioglossum baleicum | reverse complement strand
AAGATACTTTCACCTAATTTCAACGTAAATGTTTAATTACTAAAATTTCTGTCGTTTCACACAGAAAATATAATCCAGATCGATATCTAGGTTGAAAGCTACAAACAACAACCTTAATTCTGAACATGAAAGAATCTATTTCTCTCTTTCTACACGAGAAATACAAATTGAAATTTACGTCTAATAGACTATAAATAATCTCTGTAATACGAAATATGAAAGAATCAAAGCCTAACGTAGCCTCGAAGACAAAGAAGCAAACCTCGAAACGTATGATCGTTACGTGCCAATTTTCTCATACGAGAAATATGTTACCGGACCAATTCGCATGAACGAACCATACCTACGAGATCCTTTTCGATTTCCCGAAGAACGTCCAATTTATATGCCCCGGCGATCGGGTTGAAAATGATTACAGCCATTTTTCGTTTTCCCGGTTCGAACGACCGGAAGGACAAGTTGATATTCAAAGGGACAGTCGTTAGAATCACGCCTTACAGAGACATTCAGCGTCACGTTTCACGGCGGCAGCTTTCAAAACTTTTCGACGTCGGTCGCATCCTACGTGCACGTCTCCGACTGAGCAATAAATATTGATGGCGTCGTTTAAGCCCGACGCCTGAAAACGAAATGAAGTATGAAGAAGGGAATAGCGAGTTGGACTGGATTCACCATAAATCGTACGTGCCAAGGACTCTAAATCCCTTCGCAGACACGGAAGAGGGAACCAATGGCCCCGGGCTAGCCGGCTTGAAGCGGCCAAGCGACGACTTACACCGTTTTCTCCTCTCCTCGTCGCGATCCTGCAAATCTTCCGGGTGTCCATTCCGTCTGAAATTGAATTCGGGATCGTCATCGACGATTACTCTCCGTCTACGACTGAACTATCCGACTGTAAGACTATAAACCTGACCCAAACTTAACCCCAGAAGTCCTAAGCCTTTAACTCATCTATATAGACCTGATCGAACGGAGGTTCTTTGAGCCCATATTACTTTATTTCTACGTTTCCTTTCAAACCATTGCAGTTTATACGAAATTTTGCAACGTTTGGATGTGTTATACTGTGCTATGGAATGATATGAAAATAAAGAACTCGTCTAAGATTTCTAGAGTTGCTATTAAACCTACCATGATTAGTAAGTAATCTCTGCATAAAGAAATGGAAGCAGAACTTCAAATAGAATGGTATAGTAAATAATATTTAAAAATTTATAATAAATTTATAATAGGATTTTTAATAGAAAAATTTCAGAATTTTTCAGTTATTTGGACTGTGGCAGGATTTGTATTATAATTATATTTGTATGAAATTTTGTAACGTTTGGACACGTTATTCTAAGTTATGAAATGATATGAAAATAAAGAACTCGTCTAAGACTTCTAAAATTGCTATTAAACCTACCATGATTAGTAAATAATCTCTACATAAAGAAATGGAAGCAGAACTTCAAAGAGAATAGTACAATAAATAATATTTAAAAATTCATAATTCTAAATACAGAATTTTTAGTAAAAAAATTTAAGAATTTTTCAGTTATTTGGACTGTGGCAGGATTTTTATTATACATACTGATTCATTTTGTCTAGTAAAAGCTTCTTCCACACGTTCGAGTATCACTATGAATATTCCTCTTAGTTTTTGTTCACCTAAACTGGACAGGTCACGAAATGGTCTAGGTTTACGTGACCACTTAATGGTCAAAACTTAGGAAATTCTATAATGTGCTCCACAGATATGCATACATATAACCATTAAAGGTGAGGTCACCATAAACCTAACTTGCTCTTCCAATATCTAGTCGGAGTAGCATTAGCAGGGCTTGAGTGTAAAGTTTTTCACACTAGGAGTAAATGGTATTTGGTTATGCTACATAATATGTTACAACTGTTCTCCGTAACTAGTTCTACCATGATTTTCTTCAATTATTCAATTAAATAATTAAAGGATCCTAATTTTTGGAAAAGCACTATTTCAAGTTCAAATACAATGAACTTTTTGTTTTTAGATAGTCATTGTTAAATTTAAGAACATTATTGAAACGATGAAAATAAATAGATTTCAAGCTGAACATTACTGATAAGCTAGTTTCTAAAGAATATTATCTTTATGAAGTAGTAACATCGTTCTTTTTATTTCCCTGACTTATCTATACATTAGAGAGTTCAGAAGAAGTTAGTCAACTGTTATTAGCAATTGTTCAGTAGATTAGCCTAATTTCAATATGACACAAATGTTTTAAAATAAAAGGATAGAGACTTAAGAAATTCTGTGTCCATAGGATTGTAGATTGACTTCTTCTGAACTCTCTATAGTAAACTTAAGACGATTAATCATGATATTATTTTTCGTTACTTTGTATATTCCATATTAACACTAGATTTACGGGACCCGTCTATTTGACGGATGGTTTGCTCAATTATACGATATTAACAGATTTAACTTATATTAAACCTTAACGAACAAGCGCATTTTTCTAATACTATGACCAGTAAGTGGACGGATTTTTAGGAAATTAAGTGCTTCATTTCCAGAGCGAGAAAAGATGCATAATTAATATCGCTTTATTTGATTTTATAAAAACTTACAGTAATAATAGGTAGTATATGAACAGATATATCTGTACAAAAGAATACTGAAGTGAAAATTTCCGAAAAATAATAGGAATTGAAATAAACAAATAGATGCGTGTATGTAATGTATAGATTTGTATACATTTATAAATTTATATTTTATAGATTAACGATATATTTATACAAAATTACTTATATTTTTTTTGGGTGTGGAAAAAAAAAATGGCACGCATGTACGCGTGACTTCGTTTCTCTTTCTTCTAACAGATAGTGCTCCGAAAATGACGATAACAAACTTTATTGACCGCATATAGAACGATGTATTTTCGCTCAATCCTCGGAGAGGAATGCGTTCCAGAGCACGACAAAAAACAATTGCCGATCGCCCTTAATTGTTGCATGTATAAATAAGGCCAAACCTAACAGATTTCCTAAAATATCACGTCATGCCGCGTGTATGCGGCATTCGTTCGTTAAGGGTTAAGTTTGTTAATATTGCCATTATTCTTAAATTAAACCCATCGTTTGTTTTTTAACACTAGATTTACGGACGTTTTTAAATACCTATCTTTATGGAGACCCGTCAGATTTAGGGTTAAAGGACTCTACCTATTTTCTTAAAAAATAAGACCATGAGTTTAATTTAAAAACAATAACGATATTAACAAACTTCATACAAGTTGATTAAATCTATTAATATTATATAATTGCAGCAACTTACCCGTCAAATTGACGGGTAAATCTAGTGTTAAAAAAAATATGTGGTTTTCTTTACCCTAAATCTGACGGGTGTCCGTAGAAATAGGTATACAAAAAATCCTCATAAACCTAGCGTTAAACCCTTTAACTTGAGGATACAGAATTTTTCAAGGAGTTATTTTTTTTTCAAAAAAGTATTTGTAAAGAATCTGAACCTCTATTAAACTTTCGTTCAAAAAACGATATCCAACCTGCACTTTCCGTATAAGTTTCACCTGTCGATGGTGTATTTGTCCATACTGGTCTTTACACCTAATTTATCACCAAATATTGACATGGTACAGGTTTGAGGTAGGTCACGCTTTGCCAAACAAGAACTGTTGATGTTACACAGGCTAAATGTTTGGGTCCAGATCTAGGTTACGGATGATCTCGACTTAGGTATTCAGGATTTCTCTGTCTTTAAAGTTCCTCGAATGGTTCGCTTATCTTGGAACCATCGTATTATTCTGTTTTTCCTTAAGCTTCCGCTACTAAGTGGCCACCATAAACCTGAGCTGTCTCGATGCCCCTTGACCTGGTCGCAGATGCACGCAAGCACACTCACACAATTATCCCTACATTTCCCTACATCTCTCCAGTTTGCAGACCTCTTGCAAACCACACTTTCCCTTTCTGCGGAAGAGCGAGGTAGGAAATGGCGAAACTTCGAGCTGTTCCGACAACCCGAAATTTTAATAAAGTAATAAATCGTCTTATAATTTCCCAAAAATTGTTAAATACAATTACTCGCAGAAATAATGACGGAAAGATGGTTTAATTAATATTATACGTAATAAAATAAAAAGAAATGGATTTCTTCGAATTTAAAAGCTGTAATGGTGGAGAGAAAAATTTTCGTAGTTGGAAGAACATCGTATTGGACGTGCCTTGTTTAATGGAAAACGCGCCACGTTTCTCACGTACCTCGTTTAATGAAGAATATTAAAAAATAGTTGAAATGCCGAATTTCATCAATTTCGTACGAAATTCCTAAAGAAATCGATTTCTCTTGCATCTTCTGTAAATATACAAAGATTGCAATATGTGCCATAAATTTAATAGAGAAATATGGAATTTTAACGATATGATAAAAATGTTAAATAAATTTTAAATGCATCAAATGAGAAAGAAATGTCAATAGGTTAATAAAATAAGTAAATAAAAATAAGTAATAAATAAGTAATATAAAATAATATAAAATAATATAATATAAAATAAGTAATATAAAGTAATATAAAAAAAAATATAATAATAAATATAAAATATAATATAAAAGTAATATAAAATAAGTAATAAAAATAAGTAAATTATTTGACAGAATATTAAATTAAAATATTCTTCAGTTTTATCTATGATATTGTATTACGTGAGTCAAGATTGTACAATCTCTTTTAAATCTCTCCTTACGTTTCTATGTAAAACAGAGTGTACTTTCCACCTAATAATAACCTGATCCCTCTCTCTATACCGGTATGAAGTCCTGCAATAAAAATTTATAACTGAATATTCAATTATTCGAGAACGTGTGCACCTGGTGCTGGAAAAATTGCTCGATTTAAAGTCTGATCCATTTGATATTCAAGAATCGAGGAAACTCTGCAATTGTAAGAATATTTATTGCAGATATCTCTCGATTTCATTATTCAATAAAATACTGTACGAGCAATTAATTAACGAGAAATATCAACAAATAAATGAAATATCAAAAGCCGATGGTAAATTAGAACACTTTGTCACATTCTCATTGGTTTATCTGTTCGTCAGTTCGATACTAATACGAATAAATATCAATATTAGATTTAAGATATTACCAGATTTAAATTAATAATTCCTGTTTCTCTCGTAAGCAAATATTTAGACACATATTCTGATTACGGAACATCAAACGTTCAAAAATTGAAGAAAAAATTACTATTTACTAAGAATTCAATATAGAATAGTAATTATATCAAATAATATAAATTGGGCGATAAATGAAAATTATTATAAAATTTTAATTACATTTAATTTCAAATAAATTATTTATGTATATACTTCTGGAATTCGTATATTTCTCGAAATATTGGAATATTCTTAAATGTGAATTATGTATCTAATAAATAGTTAATAAACAATAAAATAAATAATAGTAATCGATAAATTCTTCGGCGATGTATTCAAATTTTTATACGTTTTCGGTTTAATATTAGAACTACCAAATCATCGATTTTCGATCAGTAGGTCACATCCCCCAAAAGGATCTCAAAGCGCTTTCTAAAAGGTCGACGTGGTTATTTTCAGTTATCCATTTTTATTTTAATTATTCATTCCAATATCGCTATATATTAAATATTAAATATTTGGTATTTACAATATTTATAAAGAAAGATATTAAATACATGTATTAATAGAGAATAAATAAATGTTAAATTTAAATTATCTTTCGAAATATTTAATTTTAATTTGCTTCTTTTGTTCTTCATTAAATTTATGTTATAGAACATACACTTTATAACTATAGATTTCAGAATTAAATGACTTAGCCTATATATATATCTATCTATTTTCATCGGACCACTTTAATTACTATTATCTATATATACTACATTTACATACACTCTGCAGGTCGATTATTACAATATTAATATTTGATAAAGTGGAATATACACAGAGGGTATAAATTACATGAGAATTTCTACTCTCAATTTCATACCGAATTAATTTACATTTCCTTGAAACAGTTTTTGAAAGAAATGATCACCACTCGCTAAAGAAAATTAAGAATCGAAGGAGAACTTTGTAAATTCTTCTGAGGTATAGTTCCATCTTTCAAGAATTTTAAATACGTGTAACTTGAAAAATTTAATGCTTTACTATACTTAAATAAAATCGTAGAATTTTATTTAAGAAATAGTAAGCTTGAAATAATATTGAAAAGCTTGAAGATGAATTACGTTTATTCTAACAATTGCTCAAATGCAAATGTTGCGCCTTCGTTTATTGAAATAGAATAATTATTTTTATTGTACTAATAACTATATACATAAATATAAATTTGTTATATTAATAACTATATATATAAATATAATAAATGGAACACTTAGATTCTTCACAATCTTCAAAATAATTATTTTTATTATATTAATAACTATATATATAAATATAAATTTATTATATTAATAACTATATATATAAATATAATAAGTAAAACACAGAATTCTTCACAATCTTCAAAATAATTATTTTTATTATATTAATAACTATATATATAAATATAAATTTACTATATTAATAACTATATATATATATATATATATATAAATATAATAAATAAAACACTTAAATTCTTCACAATCATCAGAAGAACCATAGTACTATACTTTATCTCAAATCATTCAGCATCCAAATAAAATACCCAGAACCCTACATCGCATAAACCAGCCTCTCAAGTTCCTCTTTCGTTCTTCCCCAATAAAAATACCTCGGCCCGCTTAAACCAATACAAATTATTCAAATAAATGCAACAAGAAACATGCCCATCCCCGCAGAATTTAACGAGCAATGAAAATTCCAAATCAGCTTATCCGTCACGGAAAATTCCACGAACGAGTGAATTCTGAATGTACAACCGCCATTAGCCACTTTTTAACGTTTCAGACCACGCACAGGTCCTGTTCCGTTTATTCCCTTAAATTTATCCGTGCTTTCTTCAGCAGCCGAAAATTAATGTTTCGGTTAGCATGCCGCAGCCATGACGGTTCTTGGCGGATGGGATAAATGGAGCGTAAATTTTGCACGGAAAACACTTAATTATCGAGCTCCTTAATCCGTCGAACTGCACAACAAGCGGACACGCCGCTTAATTGTTGGGAACCGGGCTTAATACCCGGATTACGCGGTTCGAAGGTAACACGTGGATCTGGAAATCGCTCCGGATATTATAAGCCGTACGATTCCGTCTTGCGGAGCCTAGGCTACGCCTTCTGGGGTGTCGTGTCACGTGACCTTCCTACTTCCGGCTTATCCGTGGATTTGTGGACCACCCGGTACCAAATTCGCCAAGTTTCGTGGCGAATTACGATACCGGCTGAAAATCTCCAATCTGTCGTATGTATATTCGCTTAATTATTCGTTTACTTTATTTTCTTTTCCTTTTATTTCTTTTTTTTTTAAGACGATATTGAGATTGAAGACGTTGTCTATGTTTCTCATTTCTCTCTCATTTACATTTCTCATTTTGTAATAAATAGTAGCAATTCGATGAATGTTTATATATTAGGTTGGTGCATATGAAATGTCGGATTGTTTTACATGCGAACGTTTGTCTTCCTGTTTTCGTTATACTTTTGCTTTTGGCATAACCTCGTTTATAGTCGGACTGTCCATTGCCAGAGTCACATTTCAACAAAGGAGATTTTCTCGAAAGTGTTCCCTTTTGTTATTTCATTTGAATTTTCTACCGATATGAATCTAAACGATATTCGTATAATTTTTTTGTACGAGTATAAACTTGGTAATAATGCTGCAAAAGCTGCACGCAACATAAACCAAGCGTTTGGGGAGAATACGGTTAATGATCGAAAAGTGCAGCGTTGGTTTGAAAAATTTAGGTCCGGTGATTTTTCACTACAAAATGATCCGCGTGGGAGACCCAAAACGTCTGTGAAAAATGATGATCTGAAGGCATTGGTGGAAGCGGATCCAAATGTATCCACGAGGAAACAGGCAACCAGGATGAAAATTGACCATACAACAATATTGCGACATCTTTCTGAAATTAGCAAGGTGAAGAAAATGGATAAGTGGGTACCGCACGAACAAACTGAGCGAAATAAGCTGAATCGGTTGAACGTATTCTCATCGTTACTATCCCGATTTCATCGAGAGCCATTGAAATATGAAGTTTTGCAGCACCCAGCCTATTCACCGGATCTCTCGCCAACCGACTTTCATTTTTTTAAACATTTAGACCTGTTTTTACGAGCTAAACAGTATGAAAATGAAGACAGTTTGAAAAATTCGATATCAGAGTTTATTGATTCTAAAGATCAGAATTTTTTTAACACAGGCATCTATGCCTTAAAGTCTCGTTGGAAAAAGTGTATGGAAGCGAATGGAGCATATTTTGATTGAATAAACAGCTTTTGAAAAAATATATGCAGTTTTATATATTCGCTTAAAAATCCGACATTTCATATGCACCAACCTAATATTTACAATAAATGACTTATTTATTCTGAAAGAAATTTCATTAAAATCTTGTAAAGGAAATGTTTGCTGATTTGTTTGTCTTTTTCATCACGCTTTCGACAATAAATAATTATATCGATATTAATAAATGGCTAATTTTATTCAAAAAATATTAACGTATTTTCTCTCCTCGCTTCTTTGTTCGAAGAACCGTTTATTCTCTTTCAAATAAAATTGTTCATTTTTATAAGAATAAGAGATACAAATTGCATTGTGTTTGACAAAGGATCGCAGAGTGGAAGACTACTGATTCAGTCGCGGACTCTATTGGATAATCGTCGTGAAGTCGTTCGTAAAATCCTACGGTTTAGGTTAGGTCGTAAGCAAGGTTACGCGAAGAGAACAAAGAACGGAAATGTTCTTAGAATCTACATGAACTCGTGACAAACGTCTACCAGGATTTCTTCGGAAATGGAAAAGAAGACGGGAACAACGAGATTACCATGTATATACAATGATTACAGATTCTACATTGTGCTAAAGTCTTGGAATATCTGTTGACTTTATAATGGCTGTTGGCGGGTGCTACTTTATGAAAATTAATCTCGAAATGTCATTTAAAGATTTCCTTGCATTTCTCTTTTCAATGTATTATTAGCTCATCCCATAAGTTAATGCTGGTTTTTACTTTTACTATTTAAAATTAATTCGAATAAAGAATCGTCGAATAAAACTTTAAATATTAAGAAAAAATGTAGCGCCCTTTCGCGATTTCTTCCTATTTCGTTGGCAAAGACATTAAT
Source organism: Lasioglossum baleicum (assembly GCF_051020765.1). Lineage (NCBI taxonomy): Eukaryota > Metazoa > Arthropoda > Insecta > Hymenoptera > Halictidae > Lasioglossum > Lasioglossum baleicum. The sequence goes on along the minus strand of NW_027471776.1, from coordinate 11,201 downwards.
CATCATTATAAAATGCGACGAAAAATGTAAATAGCACCGTGGAACGAATTTATGGGATGACCTAATACATCAAATTTCTCATTCTTATACGTGTCTCTCGACGATCCAATTTTGGGTGAAACCTAAAGTACGATATCCTCCTTTCAAAAAACGATAATTCACGTGTACCCACCTCGAACATTCTTGGTATTATTCCCACAACCGTAACACGTAACCTCAATCCTCCCAACTCGTAATCTAACCTTCAAATCCTACTCTAACCTCAATCCTAACCAAACTTGGGCTCCTATAACGAAACCAGAAATTATGAGGAAAAATCTGCATAGCTAGTGTACAATTCTCTATTAATAAGTAATTGTGATAACAAATGACAGTTTAGTAATATTTATAATTATCGATAATCAATTCCTCTTCATTATTAACCGTGGAAAATATCATAGTAACTAAATGCACTACTAAAAGTAAATAAAAAAAGGTAAATAATAATAGTAAGTGCTATTACAATAATTTAATACGATTCTCTTTATCTCTCTCCTTTCCAGGCATACCTTTTTATGCAAACCAACTTTCCATTCGACTACCCTATTTTCCCAACAGCCCAAGCACTTCATCCTTTGCCCAGGTCGAAATACGATAAACCAAACAGTGGATCTATGTCACCGAGCGTTTTCCCGATAGGCACCGGTTCTTTCCCCTCTCGACTCGTATTTTCACTTTTACGATCTCCTCTAAAAATTACAATGCCTCGACTGAAAAGGAAATAGCAGCAGAAGAAACGTAGAAGGAAAAAAACGAAAGAGTAACCAATTACGATTCCACTAATAACGAAAGATCCTCTTCTCGAAGAGGGGACGAACGAATGGACCGTTTGGAAAAAAGAAAGAGACGAATGGCGGCAGCGCGCGAAGATTTAAACTGCGACTCGCCGTTTCGACCGGCGTGCCGGAAGTGTTGCGAAATGGATCGAATGCGATCCCGAATCGTTCTCCGCGAGGGCATATTCACGCGTGGATGCACCGTGCACGATGGTACGTGCAATATCTGCCGGCTGGTGCACGTACAATAGAGGACGATATTGTTCGCCGTATGGAAATGAGGAGGAATCCGAATAGATCCGGCTGTTGCTTCTTATGAACAGCAATCCGTGGATTATTCGGCCTCGTATTGCGTTTTCGGACACAGGATACGAAGTGCCCGCTCCTATTGAGGGAATCCGTGACGCTTGGACGGAGTGGGGGAAGGGCGGGAGTTTCGAACGCGATGCAAAGTGGCTTACCGATTCGCGGAGTGTGCCGCTCGTGAATATTCCGATTCGCGTCGTACGAGGGAAATGGGATTGGCGCGATCGTGTAAAGGATTCGTGGCTGTTGCATCCATCGCGTTCTTTACTGCGCTTCGTGCCAGCTGGTTACCGTGGCCCGAGATTCGTTTGTATGTATATCGTTCGTTATATAGCCTGTGCCCTGGAACTTTCACAACTGCCCGGAGAATTATGTTTTGTTTACTGTCACTCGTTCTAGGTTATGTCCGGCGAGCAGCCTTTTATCTGGACCTGCTTTAACCAAACTCCCGTTTAACTGACCACATTTTCGTTGATGAGAGAACAGTTACGTGTTACGTGGCTCATTTGTGGTTCATAAAATATCCTGTAAAGGGAACTTTAATATAAATGAAGCTGCGAGAAGTGTATTGTAGCAACGGATGTAACTTGATTTTTAAACAGCGTATATTATAACAGAGTAATAATCGTTGCGAATTTTAATTCTTGCAGTTAATTTCTGAAAGAAACCAGGCAATTGTTTATTTCTCATCGCGTTCGTTTACAATGAAATAAAAATACTTTAATAAATAAATATACATGCATACATACGCGAATCTCGAACTTGAAAGTCAATCTGTCCTACTCGTGTTAAACTCCTAAATCTCTCAGCATCCTGAACCTTGTACCCTAAACCTCAAACAGCAAAATGAAGTCTGGGATCCTACGATGATCTAGGACAAGCTTCGCGAGCTAATACTCAAACTCGGGTTTCAGAACTCGTCTTAAACTTCCATATCTTAGGATCTCGAGGTAGTCCACTTTCCTTTGCTGGACTTAGCTGTTCATAGAAAAGATCAATCGCGTTGCTCTGCAGTCATTCCGTGAACCGTGTCATTAACTCGGGCAACGTAACACGTATCAGAGGGCTTATCTAGCAGGACACGCTTCCATCACGCGAAACATTAAGGACAGACGTCAATCATTCCGACACTAACGGGAACTTTAGCCAAACTACCTTTGCAAGTCCGGCCGGTGTCTGGAAACGTTTGAACGAACGATCGAGCCTCTGGTCGATTCGGAAGTCGGCCAAGGGAGCGAGGTGACCTCGCCGGAAGTCAGCTGACGGACTGGACCGACTTCCAGCGCGACGATTGCGAGGCAACGAAACTGTAATTCATCTCGCGCTACATAGGTGGCATTCGATGGACCAGTTTTCGCGCAGCGCAAACGGCCAATGTAAATATCTCCGGCCGCAAATCGACCTCTGGGAACCTGGCCAGGGCTGTAACTATTTTCAGAACGAATGTAAAATATCGTGGCTCGTAAATTTCCAACGACAGGCCCGACGTCGTCCATTCCTCTCCCCCACGGCGGGCAGAGATCAAATTTTTCCCGGCTAAATGTCGATTCCATGCTCGCGAGATTTGTGAATCGCGACGGATAGTCGCAATCGATGGCCAACGTTCCAAACGGAGAATCGTGGATCTATGATTTTATCTTTTTCCTCTTCTCTTTCCGGTTTTTTACCTTTTAATGCCTCGAATTTTCCAGTTTTATTTCGCTCTGCGGGTGATTTATCGCATATCTTGCTTGGCCTGCGTGATCGAATACCAGGGAAAGATTTTCGTGATATTTCCTACTCGGAACCGATTTTTTCAGTAACAAGAGCAACGATGTAACGAAGAGATTGATGCCTGGGTTCGCAGTGACTGATCAATCGCGGATTTCTAATATTCTGCTCCTGTGTTGTTTGCTGACGGGCAAATTTGGGACAAGCGTAACGTGCTTCCTTAATGTATGCATTTCATTTTCCATCCACGTGATCAATGCTGGTCGATACCGCGTAATGTGGAGGGAGATTTCCACTGTGAAGTCTCCGAATTGCGAATTCTGGAGTTTCGCAACGGCAGTGTATCTTTATTTGCGAATCGTCGGATCACCAGGATTTGTTAGGGGAAAGTTACAGAAAATATAAGGATCGAAGATTTGAAATTCAAATTAATTTAGACTTGAAAATTCGAAAGTGTGAAATTGTCAATTTTCAGAACTTAAAAGTCTGGAAATTTGAAATTTGAGAATTTGGGAATTTGGGGGTACAGAAACTTAAGAATTTGGAAATTTGAGAATTTAGAAACGTAGGATTTTTTTAATTTGGGAATTTGGAAATATAGGAATTTAGAAACGAAGGATTTTTTAAATTTGGGAATTTGGGAATATAGGAATTTAGAAACGTAGGATCTTTTAAATTTAGGAATTTGGGAATATAGGAATTTAGAAACGTAGGATTTTTTAAATTTAGGAATTTGGAAATATAGGAATTTAGAAACGTAGGAATTTTTTAATTTGGGAATTTGGGAATATAGGAATTTAGAAACGTAGGATCTTTTAAATTTAGGAATTTGGGAATATAGGAATTTAGAAACGTAGGATTTTTTAAATTTGCGAATTTAGGAATATAGGAATTTAAGAATATGAAAATTTAGAAATCTAAAAATTCAGGAACTTGAAAATTTAGAAATTTGGGAATTTAAGGATTAGGAAATTTGGGAATTTAAAAATTAGGAAATTTCGTAATTTAAGCATTTTGGAATTATAATTATAATAAATTTTAATTGTATCCAAGGCTTTGTACACTAGAAATTTCTAAAGACAAAGAATGAAAGAAATAAGGAATTTGAAAAACCTGAAATCGTTCAAGAAATAATTTCTGGGCAGTGTCGGTGCAGAGATATTTTTCACTATCATTATCTTCATCAAATCTCAGATCAGACCTGAGCAGAAATTTTCACACCGCAAGGGAACATTTTAATCACCACAGGAACAACCCACGATTCACGCCCAACGCAAATTAATAGCCTACCGTCACGGAACATTCGCGCCGACAAGCTTCTCGTCTTTCTTCCTGCTTTTCTTGCCTTGCAAAGCAAAAACGACCTTTTCCTTTTGTCCATCCAACACGTAATATCTTCAGCCCTTCCGTTACTTGCCATTAATTATTTTCACACTCGTTCTATTAGACTGACTTGCCAGGGATATGGCCCTCCAAATCCTGTTTGCGAATTTACACTGCCGCGTTTCATTAAGCGGATTCGAGAGCATTTTCCCTGCCCTGCAATTTATAATTGCCGTAAGACACGACTTGTTTGTTTATTTCCTTTGTCACGACACAATATTTACGCGATATTCCTGCAAGGATCCCACGTCATAAGTCACACCCAAGAATTACGTTCAAATTCCACAATTACTACAACCAACGAGCTGTAAAATTAAATTCGACATGAATATTGAACAGTCCTGTTAAATCAATTTTTAATTTAAATCTTAAGAAACTTCTCCATCCGCCAAGGTTTATTTCCCACTTAACGTACTCTATTTCTCGAGTATTTATTAATTAACGTGAAATTTCATTTCATTTTATCGGGAATTCAAGTCTGAACCAAAAATTATACTTCCACGGTTATACTGGAGAATATTCTCGTACATTTAATGGAAAGATAATTCGCAAATTGCTACTTTAATTTCTAGTCACTTATTATACATCGAAATTCTTCGTGTACTACGAAATACCTTTAACAGAAAATTAAATGTATGTAATTATTTTCAGCGTGTAATACCACGAGTAATTTTACGTATCTCGGTAATTTTTCATTAAGAACAAGGAAATAGTTCTTTTCTTGAAATTGAAATTGAAACCATTCTAATAACCATTTCTATTTGCAATAAAGACGAAATTTATGCGATATTATTCATATAGATTTTTTTATGATACCGCGATTCGGGAAACGAAGAAGAGTTTCAGGTTCGTATATTTTGCAAAGAGATTTTATCTACAGATAGATACTTCTTCGGAATGAGAAAGTTGACACGTGTATCTGTTATATGATTCAAGACTCGAGATTAGGGGTGAAGTAGTATAGCATATGTTAGTACCCTATTAAATCTTCAACTTTATAGTTTTCCCAGTTAGTTAGGAAATTATGGTTTGAGATTAGACGTTCTACTGCCAAGGACGCTGAATCACCCCCTATTTTCTTTCCTTAACTTGAAATAATCGCGCCTCTTAAAGGCACTCAAGCTTCCACAAGTATTGCCCTTAAGTGGCTCCATCTCTCTGCTAGCCTATAAAAAACTTTCTTACCATCTGCGTACTATAATTCCTCAACGAGAAAGCCCTCCATTATCGAAGTCCCAACTTGTATCCTATAAATTCTCCTATACGATGCGAAACGGTAATTATGTCCATCTAAAAGGTAAAGAGAAATGGATACATTCAAAAATTATACCTAGTTATTATTTTAACTTGCATGCATTTCTGTCATTTTCTTTTGAATATTCTAGCTCAATTAATTTCTATTATATTATTTCATCTTAATTTCTATTATATCTGGTAAATTCGTGAGCATTTACCCGGGTAGATTTTGCTAACTTCACTTTTTCTTTCTAATTATTAATTTTCGTCCTATCACAAAGCTAAATTATTAGGTCGTCCCATAAATTCGTTCTGGTTTTTACTTTTACTATTTAGAATTGTATGTCAAATAAACCTTGAAATATTAAGAAAAAATTTAGTCGCCCTTTTGTTCTACGACTTCTACGTATTTCGTTGACAAAGACGTTAATCATCGATATAGTTTATAAATTGTGACGAGGAATATAAAGATCACCGTGAACGAACTTATGGGACGACCTAATATTTGTTCTCTTTTTTTTTCTTATTTGGTAGGTTAGTATCCGGGAATAATTAAATATTGGCAATCACTTATCCAGGGATTATTTGAAAAACGAAAATTTTTAATTATTATTTTCCTGCCAATTTTTAAACTAGTTGTATACCGAACTTTGTACATCGATATTTCCCTAATAAGTGAACAGTGATGATTTATTAACGACAACGTAATTTTTCAACCATCCTACGTGCCTCTGAATATTTTTATCTAGTTATTTTTTTAACCCGCATCAGCATTCCACGAATAAGTGATCAATTGTGGAGGATATTACTCGGGATAGAAAAATTCATTTCGGTGTCGCGAATTTTGTTTATGTTGCGATTTCCGAAACTGCATGTGTGCAGAGATCGAACGAAAAATTCAGCGAATTTCGGTCCATTTGAAAGCGATTAACCGGGCTGAAATTTACATCTTGATTTCCAGGCTTGCTAATTGAACAACAGCCGGATTTGTGTTATCCTGGAGCGGCGCGGCTCAAATCATCAGGCTGGCGTTGCGCGCGCGAAGAGAAACGTGGAAATTAATTTCTAATTAACGTTGATTGAACGCGTGACACACGCGTGCGTTGGTGTATAGAGATAGCCAGTGGATGCTCGTCCAACAATTGGATGGGAACTTTTCAAGCCTGGATGAACGCATTTCGTTCTGCATGCATGGTATATTAGGTACATTAGCATCGAGAATTGAGCTAGGATCTCATTTTTGTGATTTATTGACGGAATGAAAATTATTTCCCAGGTTATCGGCAAAAGGAAATGGCAGAAATGGCAGTGGATAGAAGTTGCAGATGCTGAACGCAACGGAGAGTAAAAATAGTCAATGATAAATGTCGCTAATGCTGAAGATGAGGGGAGATAAAAATGGTAAAAAAATAAAAGGACCAAACGAGAGGGAACATCTGGGAACGAGAATGATAAATGCTGGAAATGGTAAGAATTAAAAGCATCCGCGAATATATATGACGAATACCAAAAGTGATAAATATTAAAAATGGTCAAGGAGAGAAATGACCAATGAAAAAGGTGAGTAAGGACGAATATGGGTAAAAGCAAAAATAGTAGAGGATAAAAATAACCATATGGTTTGACATGACGAATATGGCGAGTGTGAAACATGATAAAAGTTGAAAATAGCATGTAAAAGTTTCGCTTCTAGAAACGAAAGTAAAAATGGTAACTAAAAGAGCTATCAAACCGAGTAATGGTAATTAGAGAAATAAAAGCACCGCGATATGGGAATGGTAAAAATAATGTGATGATAGATCCGTGACAACTGTCTCGTATAAATTCCAGCTTCTCGCTTTCTCCGCTCCGTCTTCGATTTCCCATTTCCTGTTTCTTCCGCTCTCTGCCCTGAAATTTCGTGTTTTCCAAGCTGCTGAACTGCTTCGTCAAGTTTCCTTTTTTATAGAGCCGAACTAACTCGACTTCGAGCCTGGAAAGTTGTTCTTTCAAGTTGTTCACTCTGGTGCCAAAAATTGTCGATATCAAGAAGCAACGTCCAAAGGGAATCAAGAGTGTACATCACTGCGACTCGTAAGAGTTTTGAGATGCATACAAATGCTCGTAATCCACTTTACACGCCGATCGTTCGAGCTGAAACGAACGTGGACACAATGCTCCCGTATCCTTACTTATCCTTACATTTCCTTTCACGAACGAAGCGCAGTGAATATTCGAAAATATTCGTGATTTTCTAAAATGAAATTAAATGCCGTTTGTCACAAAGGGCTTTTCTATTTCCGTTAATGGTACACGCCCGGAGCCACAAATTTGTCACACTTACAGAGGGTGAGCACAAAGAGGGTCGAAAGGGCAATTAAAATATCTCCAAACATCGTGTTCCCTCGTTTTAATGAACGCTTCCCTGAATTGCAACTAATCCGACTCGACGCTTCCCGTGACAAATTGCTCCCTGTACCCTTGTAAACAACTGTGTTACAAATTCGGTTGCCAGCGCAAGAGGGAAAAGCCCAATTGTATAATCCTCAAAGATTTCTTAAAAGCCTTTTTCTCCCTCCTTCGTAGGCTTTTCCCCAATACTAGTAATGAAACTGAAACAGTCTAGTAAGTAGTAATTACGCCGAAAATTCCTAACATTTTACATATATATTTACTATATATTGAAACTTTCCACTAAATTTTTATTTCTTTTCTAATGTACGAGGAGGAAAATCCCCAGATGCATTTTCATTTTTATTGATATTATATATAATATTACATGGTAGGCAGTAGGAAAAATGTTTTTCAACGACGAAAAAACATCATGACTTGCATGGGGATTTGAACATGAGCCATTTCGATGCTAATCGGGCACATTACTCGCAACCCCAGATCTCTCTAAGTTTCCACTTGCTTTTTTCAGCTTTTACTATGTACAAGACCTTATAATAAACGTACTATATAACTCGAATTTCTTTGAAAAAAAACAAGACAGATATTTTTATAAAAATTAAATTTTTCTCGTAAAAATGTTTCGGACGTATTTCTGTATTTCTATATTATACTTCACGCCTCTCGTTGAATCGTTTCGCTGAAACTAATATTTCCCTTTTGAAAATATCTTTATTAACAGAACAGTTATGCAATTAGAGTTGAACGAATATATAGTACATAGTTACATAGTTCCAATTTGACGGTGTTTGAACTCATAACTCTCATTGTTGAATTTTGGTCAGTCGCACATTTGAGATAAAACGGCCTGGAACTTTTCCACAAACTGGTTGAGAGCGATTTCCAAGCCAGGAACGGTTTGACTAATGCACCATCTCGCGGTCGTCGGGCAAATGAGAACTATGGCGATCACAGCAATCGTCAAAGGTGCGAGGAACGCCCAAATAATCTAAATAATATTTTTTTGATCATAAAACATCCCCAAATTTCAGATCAAATCGAAACCATCTTATAAAAATTCAGAAATCTGATAATTTTAATTAAAAATTTTTTTAAATTACTTTCTTCTACGAACAAAAAATATATTCGATTAATCTTTAGAAAATTAACCTGTCAACTGAATTTTTTATTCTTAAGAAGATTTTAAAGAACTAATAGCATGTATTATGTATACAGTAAAGAATAAATGAACGAGTTTTATAATAAATCAATAATGAGTAATTTTTAAATGGTAGAGAGGATTACAAAGGAAAAAATAATGAATTCAATGAAATCGATATGAATAAACGTACGTAAGAGATCCAGGAGACTATCAACCATCCTAATAACACTGTTCCCGCTGTATTTAAGTATGGCGCGTACTGAGGACGCAGAACATGTTTTAAATAGGGAAATTTGGCTCCCAAATCGGTCAGAATAGCTTCAAGCTATATGAAAAATTGTAATACAGTTTACTGTGATTAAATTCTTAAAAATTAAATATCTATGACCACATTAATTATTTATTTTCTTATTTTAGGACACATAAAGAAACTTTGTTATTTTTACGTTAGTGCCCCGACTGTAACATTCGATTTTTATAAATAAAATTTTATTTTCTCAGGGATAACAATAAACATATTTACACAAAAAAATTGTATATTTTCATAAAATAAAGAAATTGATTAGAAAGATAAAAATATAAGTAAAAAATACTTATTACACTATACATCTTTCAAAACTTTCCATTTAATTTTATCTAATAAAATATTTATTATGTTTTACCATTTTTAACCTCTGTCAATCGAACAATCAAAACTTAGAGAAAATAATTTTTTATAGGTAAATATGTAAAACTGTGAGAGCTATAGTATCATTTTTACGATATTAATTATTACTTACGTTCATTCTTGTGTAATAATATCTCTATTACGAGACAACGCGCGCTTGAAAATTTATCATAACCTAAAAACGTCCTGACGCTGTCACTTCATCTCACGTAGCACCATTCACTGTCACTGAAATATTTTTTAACCTATGTTCTATCGATTGTTTCGTATCTCTCGATTTTGTCAATGTCAACTGAAACAGTAATTCGATATTGAAATCGAAAATTTACAGAGCCGAACAAATCCTGCTACTAGACTAGAATTCGAATACCGCAAGAAATTTTACTTCAAAAACAGCATGATTCCTGTTTTTTAACGCCTTCTTGCCATTTGTCCGCGAACCAAAGGAATTTCTCCGCGCGACGCGAGGTACCGAGATAATCCAATGAAAAACCTGGCAAACAAAGGAGCGCATTTGGCAGAAAATTGCAAAAAAAAAGAAGTAAAAAATGCTCGTGATAAAAATACTTTCTATGCAAAAATATTCCCGTTTTTCCCCCTGAGAACGCCCGAAGCTCTCTGTCCCGTTTAAATTTCCCGGGAAAAACGGAGACGAGCTTCGCGCGCGGCTGACATTCTGAAAAAAAGAAAGTATTCCAAAGTTTTCCGTTGTTACTGTGTTTATAACGTTATCTCTGTAATTTTATTACGCGGTTAGGCGATTTTTTTGTTTCAACGATATCTCGCTGAGGGATATCGCAAGGAAGAAGAATTCTTTACGTTTCTTTTTTGAAAAATCCTTTAAGTCCAATTAGCTTTCTCGTAAATAAAAATGAAACTACCTAAGATGGAAGAAAAATTTCATTTATGTTGGAAGGTAAATTTGAATTTAGCAATTTTTTTGTTACATATAAAATATAATATAATAATATCATATATAGAAAAAGTAATTTAAAAATTACTAAAAAGTAAATTAAAAATTAATAGAATAATATTGTAATAAAAATTTAGTATAACATTATAATAAAAATGATAAATTAAAGGATTAATTACCAGGATATCCACATTTACTCTAAACTTGATCATTTTCGTGGAATATTAAGAATAGGTAAACAAAGAAAATCGTTGTGAATATTTTTCGAATCTTTTTACGACCTCTCATGGACCTAGAGAAATTATGAAATGGCGGGAAAAAGATGATGGAAGATCTTCAAAAACAACTCATAAAATTTGCAATTATGATTGACTGTCATATGATAATCCTGTGGCGTCAAGTCGGGCGGAAGTTGACGTATTTTTAATTGAAATTTCACGAGGAAAATTAATTATCGGTGGACGACGAAGTTTCGAGGCCGAAGTACGTTTTTACGAGAATTTTCATCATGGAAAAAGCGTTTCAAAGGGACATCCAAGGGACCGGAAGCGGTTCGAGAACCGTGGCATTCGATTTCCTTCCAGCGACAAGACAGAATTTATCGAAACGTGTATTTACTGCGATAGAACGCCTCGTGAT
>NW_027471775.1:0-20490 GCF_051020765.1 Lasioglossum baleicum | reverse complement strand
CGGATCAATCCGCTCAAGAATATTGCAATCTTGTGTGAGACACGAACGGCCAACTCAATAGTTACATTGATCCATGGATTTGGATATTCAATCAAGGTATTCCTGGAGTAAATCCGCTGAACAGTACTGCCAATAGACACTTTAATTCACAGTTTCAATAGAATAGTAAATCGTCAACCGTCAATCCTATACCGTTCATCGCATTTACTCCTGGAATACCTGAATTGCCTCTCCGAATCAAGGGATAGGTGCAGCTATTGACTTAGGACTGTGACATTCAAGGAAGGTGATAACGTTCCCGAACGGTTTGACCATCGATCTTCTCGTTCATACACGACATTAAGATGCCCGTCACTAAAATGTCTACTAATTTGATTCGCTAAACAGTATGCCGTTAAGCCAATTGATAATATTCACAAACGGTTTTATGTTCTACTTTAATATTCACACCGTAAATTATGGTGACTATTGTCAATACCGATCAGCGGAATTCCTCCTGGAATACCAGGTTTCACTCTACGGAATCACAGGGTTGGTGAAGCGATTGACTTAGCCGTTCTATTATCAAAGACGGTGGTAACGGTCTCGAACGGTTTGACTCTCGATATTCTAATTAGTAAATGAATTTAAGGTGGCATCACTAAAATGTATTCTAATATGTTTCTCTAAACACGAAGTAATACTGCCGATATGGCGGGTTAGATTCTCGCACGGTAAGGATTTCTCGAAAACGTTTGACTTAATAGCAATTGGGAACATTCTTACACGGTGTGACGCTCTTTTTCGATTTTCAAAGCGTCAGTTATGGTGTTCATTGCCAATAGTTTTCAGTCGATATACTCTGGGTATACCTAGTCTGACTCTCGGAACCACAGGATAGAAGAAGCTATTGTGATATATGTGGGAATTCACGAAAAAGGTAGAAACGTTATCGAACGGTTTCACCCTCGATTTTCTAATCCATAAATGAAATTCTGGTGCCCTTCACTGCTGTGTATTCTGATTCGTATCTCTGTATACGAAGTAATACTGTACAAATCTCGGGTTAAGTACTCGGAGGGTAAGGTTTGCTGTAAAACATTTGACACCATCCTGATATGTAACGGTCTACAAATATTTGACTCTGTACTTCAATATGATAACAGTGAAGTAAGGTGTCCATTGCCAATAGTATGCAGAGGATAGGCTACCGATATACCTGGTTTGACACTCCGAATCACAGGATAGGTGAAGCTATTGACTTTGCCCATCGACTCGCTGAGATGGTGGTATCGTTCTCTAACGATATGGTCCCCCGATCTTCTGTATAATACATGTAATTATGGTGCCTGTCACTAAGATTTAGACTAATTTGTTTCCCTGTGCACGAAGTTATACTCTCGATGCAGCGGGTTAGTTTCTCGTATGGCAAGGTCTTCGGAACAGTCTTCGGCAAACGGTCTTCGTTTGACTTTATACCAATCGGCTATGCACTAAAACTGTTCATGAATATACTTTTTTATTCAAACCGTGAATTAGGGTGCCAACTGCCAATACTCATCAGTGGACTTACTGTCGGTTTTCCCGGGTTGCCTCTCGGAATCACGGGATGGGTGTAGCTATTTACATAGCCGTTCATACCTCACTGAAGGTCGTAACGTTTTCGAATGGTTTGTCCCTCGATCGTCTAATTCGTGCACGAAATTATGGTTCTCGTCAATTAAACGTATACCAGTTCGTACCTGTGAATACGGTGTTATACTCCCTATACAGCCAGTTATTTTTGGATGGAAAGGCATTCTGTATCAAGTTTGACCCAACACTTATATGTATTTCTCTAGAACGCCTTGGTTGCCTGCTTTATTGTTGAAACCGTGAACTGAGGTGTCTATTGTCCATGCTGTGGAGCGGATTTGCTTTCGGAATTCCTGGTTTGTCTCTCCGAATCAAGGAATCGGTGAAGCTACTGACTTAGCTGTGCGACTCTAGATGAAGCTGAAAACGTTATCGATCGATTTGACACTCGACCTTCTAATTCATACATGAAGAAGATGTTGTCCGTCTGCTAATACTTCTCCTAATTTCCTTCCGTGAACACTAAGCATGACATTCGCTACAGCGGTTTCAGTACTAGGAAGGAAATCTGTCTGGTAAGGAATAGGAAGTAGCTTAAATTGATAACGTTCTCCAGCGGTTTGACGCAGTACTTTAATATTCGTATGGTGCGTTGAGTTGTTTATTGCCATTCCCGATCAGCGAGTTTACTCGAGGAATACCTAATTTGCCTCTCGGAATCACATGATAGCTGCACCTATTGACTAAGTTGTGCGGCATTGAGATAAGGTTATAACGTTCTCGAACGGTTTGACACTACATCTAGTTATTCATTCATGAAAATAAGGGGCCCGCCACTAGAATGTTTACTAATTTGTATCTCTGATCACGAAGTTATACTCTCGAAACGGCGGGTTTGCTTGTCGGATCGCAAAGCCTTCTGTGAAGAGTCAGACCATATACCAATTGGTACCGTTGAACAATCGAGTAACTCTGTACTTTAATAATTACAGCTGGATGTAGGGTTTTTAATGCAAATACTGTACAGCGGATTTACTCCAGGAATACGTGGTTTGGATCTCGGAGACACAGGATGGGTGTAGCTATTGACTTAGTCGTTAGAATCTCAAAGAAGGTGGTATCGTTCTCGAGCGTCTTGAAACTCGATCTTATTCATAATGAAATTAATGCGCACCTTAATTGTATGTATGAATTATATCACCTGGTGTCAAACCGTGTGAGAAGATCACCACTTTCTTTGAGTGTCGAACAGCTAATTCAATAGCTTCACATATCCTATTATTGTATGAGTCAAACCAGACATTTCGGGAGTAAATCTGCTGAAAAGTATTTGCAATAGACATATTAATTCACGGTGCGAATATTAAAGTCACACGTCAAATCTTTGTAGAACGTTATTTATTCGTATAGCGTCCAACATTTTACCGAGGGCCATACCTTCCGAGAAGCCCAAACTGCTGCAGCAAGTGTATTATTCAAACCTCAACTTCATGTATGGATTAGATGTTCGAGGGTCAAACCGGTCAATATCGTTGCCAACTTCTGTGCGAGACGAACCGATAAGTCGTCATCTTCACAGATCCTGCGATACCTAGAGCCAAACCAGGTATTCCAGGAGCAAACACTCTGAACAATTTTGGCAGTAAACACATTAGTTCACGGCTTAAACATTAAAATCGATATTCAAACTGTTTTAGACCGCTACCAATTGGTACAAGGTGAAACGTTAACCGAAGGCGATATCTTCCACGAATCTCAACGGCTTCATCGAGCGTATAACTTCGGATACGTGGAAAGAAGCTACCCACGATTTCTGAAACGGGCACCTAAACGTCACGTATGAATTAGAAGGTCGAGGGTCAAACCGGTCGAAATCGTTGCCAACTTCTGTGAGAGACGAGCGGATAAGTCAGTGGCTTCAGTTATCCGGCTATTCCGAAGTCAAACCAGATATTCCCTGGTATTCCCAACGGTATTGGTAACAGACACCTTAATTCACGGTTTTAATATTAAATTAGAACGTAAAACCGTTTGAGAACGTTACCAATGGGCATAACGACATGCTATTTACCTGATACGTTACCTCCAGCGCACATAATCCGCTGCATCGACGATATAACTTTGTGTTCAGCGATACAAATTAGTAGACATTTTAGTGACGGGTACCTTAACTCTTCGGCATAGAGTTTAACTCTATAGCATTAGCTGACGTTCTGCAATGTTATAGCGGTATGCTTTATTATTCATAACGTGAATTAAGGTGTCTTTTGCCAAAACTGAGTTGCGTATTTACGCCCGGAATACATGATTTGACTCTCGGAGTTACAGGATAGGTGATGCTATTCACTTAGCACTTCGACTCCCAAAGAAGCGATTGTGTTAGCTCTTCTAACATCAAGGAAGCTCGTCACGCTATCAAACGGTTTGTTCCTGGATCTTCAAATTCACATAGGACAACAAAGGCACCCGTCACTAAAATGTAAACTAAATTGCTTCCCTGAACACGATGTCATACTCTCGATATAGCGAATTGACTTCACGCAAGGTAAGGTCTTTTGTAAACGGTTTGACTCTATATGAACAGGTAAAGCTCTACAACAGTCTGATAATATGCTGTAATATTCATACCGTGAAGTAAGCTGTCTATTGCCAAAACTGTTCAGCGAATTTACTCTCGGTATCCCAGTTTTGACACACAGAATCACTGGACAGGTAACGCTATTGACATAGCTGTTCGCCTCTCATAGTAGGTTGTAACGACCTCGAACGGTTTTGACAGTAAACCTTCTAATTCCTACATTAGGATAGGGTGTCTGCCACTAAATGTATTCTAATTTGTATATCTGATCACGAAGGTATGCTCTCGATACAGCGAGATAGTTACTCGGAAGGTGAGGTATGTGATAAAATGTATGACGTTATAGGAATTCGTACTGCTGTCACACGGATTGACGTTCAACTTCAAAATGCAAACCGTGAATTAAGATGTATATTGCCAATACTGAGCAGCACATAAACTCCCGGAATATCTTGTTTGCCTTTCGGAATCACAGGATAGATGATGCTGGTGAAATAGCCGTTCGTCTCTCACAGAAGGTGGCGACTATCTCTAAGGTATGGACACACGATTTTTAATTCATTCATGAAGTTGAGGAGCCCGTCACTAAAAATGAATAACTATTTCTTTCTCTGAACACGAACTTATACCCTCGATGGAGCCGCTGAGGATCCCGGAAGGTATGGCCATCGGTAAAACGTTTGACTTTTATAAACATTGGTAACGCTCTCAAACGGATTGACGCCCTACTTCGATATTCAGTCCGGAAATAAATGTATGTATTGCAAATACTGTTCAGCGGATTTAATCCCGGAGTACTTGGTTTGACACTCGGAATCACGGGATACGTGAAGCTATTCACTTATCTGTTGGTCTTTCACAGAAGGTGGAAATGTTCTAGAGCGGTTTTACGCTCGATCTTCTGATTTGTTCCTCGTGTTAAGGGGCTCGCCACTAAATCGTATACTGATGTATTTCTCGAATCATAAAGTTGTACTCTCAGTACGGCAGGATAGCTTCACGGACGGTACGGCTTTTGGTGAAACGTCTGACATTATAGCAACTGGTAACGATCTCAAGCGTTGTGACGCTGAATTTTAATATACAAACCCTGGAGTAAGGTGTCTCTTTCCAATACCATTCAGCGGACATAATCCCGGAATGGCTGGTTTGGCTCTCGGAATCATGGTATAGGTGACGCTACTGACCCATCCGATCGTCTCTGGCTGAAGGTGGTAGAGCTATCGAACGGTTTGCCGGTCGATCTTCTAATTCATACATGAAATTATGGTGCCCATCCCTATAATGTATACTATTGTTCTTCCCTGAACAATAAGTAATACTCTCGATACGACGGGTTAGCTTCCCGATGGAAAGGCTTTGTGTGAAATGATTGACTCAATAGCAATAACTAACGTTCTACCAGGGTTTGGATCAGTAGACTAATATTGATAGTGTAAAATAAGGTGTCTATTGCCAATACTGTTCAGATAATTTACTCCTGGATTACCAGGCTTGATTCTCGGAATCACGTAATAGGTGAAGCTATTAACTTAGCTGTGCGACTGTCAATGATGCTGGTAAAGTTCTGGAAAAGTTTGCCTCTCTGTCATCTAATTGATACATGAAATTACGGTGCCAGTCACAAAAATGTATGCTACTCCGTCCCTGAGAAAACGAAGCTATACTCGCGGTACAGCTAGTTAGCTTCTCGGAAGGTACGGCCTTCGGTGAAACATTTGACTTTATATCAATTCGTAACGTTCTCAAAATTATTGACGCTCTGCTTTAAATTCAAAGCGTGAAACAAGGTGTCTAGTGCTAATACCGTTCAGTGGATTTGCTCCCGGAATACATAGTTTCCCTTTCGGATTCACTGGATATGTGAAGCTATTCACTTATCCGTTCGTCTCACACAGTTGGTGGCAACGTCTTCGAGCGGCTTAACGCTCCATCTTCTAATCTGTACATGAAGTTAATGTGCTCGCCACTAAAATGTATACCAATTTGCGTATCTGGTTCCAGAAGATATACTCTCGATACAGCTTGTTAGTTTCTCGGTAAGAAAGGCATCCTTTAAACAGTATTACGTTATACCAATTGGTATCGCTCTCGAACGGTTTGCCGTTCTGCGTTAACATTAAAACCGCGAAATAAGGTGTCTATTACCAATAGTGTGCAGCCTATTTACTACCTGAATAGTTGCCTTGAGTCCCGGAATCACAGGTTAGGGGAAGCTATTGACTTAGCTGTGCGACTCGCAGAAAGGGTGGTATAGTTGTCCTACGGCTTGACTCTCGGTCTATATATTCATACATGTATTTAAGGTGCCCGTCACTGAAACGTATAGTAATCTGTTCCTCTGAACACGATGTTATACTCTCGCTATAATGCGGTAGGCGTTCGGATGGTAAGGGATTCAGTAAAACGTTTGACTTTATTCCAATTGGTAACGTTCGCAAAAGGATTGACTCTGTACCTTATTATTACACCGAGAAATAGGGTGTCTAATTCCAATTGTGGTCAGCGGATTTATTCCAGGAATACATGGCTTGACTCTTGGAATCTTGGAATACGTGTAGCTATTGATCTAGCCGTCTGTCTCTCAATGAATGCGGTAGCGTTCCCGAAGTGTTTGACACTCGATCTTCTAATTCATATATCAAAATATGGTATGCCTCTGCTATAATATCTACTAACTCGTTCCTCGAAAACCAAACCAAGGCAATCCTTACTGCGGCTTGCGTTCTCGGAATGTAAGGTATGTGTTAAAAAGAATGGCTTTCTACCAATTGGTAATGTTCTGTAACAAATTGACTGTCTACTTTAATATACATACCAAGAATTAATGCGACAATTGCCAATACTGTTCAGCGGATTTCATCCCAGTGTACCTCGTTTGTTTCTCTGAATCACAGGACAGGTTAAGCTATTGACTTAGCCGTTCGACACTCAAAGGAGGTGGTAACGTTCTCGAACGGTTTGACCTTCGATCTTTTAATTCTATCATGAAGTTATTGTGCTCGACACTAAAATGTAGAATAATGTGTTTCCCTAAACACGTAGTTATACTCTTGAAACGGCAGGTCAGATTCATGGACCTTGAAGCCATCGGTAGAGAGCCTGACTTGCTTCCGAACGGTATCATTGAATCTTAACCCACGGTATGAATATTAAAGAACAAAGTCAAATCGCTCGGGAACGTTGGCACCTTCTGCGAGGAACGAACAGCGATGTCAATAGCTTATCACGATCCTGCGATTCCGAGAGTCAAACCAGGCATTCCGAAAGTAAATCCGCTCAACAGTATTGGCAATAGAAACCTTATTTCTCGATTTGAATATTAATGCAGACCGTCAAACCATTGTTGAAAGTTGCATACTGGTATACAGTTAAACATTTTACCGATAGCCTAACCTTCGGCGAAACTAACCCTCCGCATCGAAAGCATATCTTCGTTTTCATAGAAGCAAATTATTAAACATTTTAATGACCTGATCCTTTATTTCAATACGAATATGAAGGACGAGTGTGATACCGTGCGAGAAAGTTGCCATCTTCTTTGAAATTCGAACGGGTAAGTCAATAGCTTCATATATCCTGTGATTCCGAAAGTCAAACGTGATATTACGGGAGTAAATGCGCCGTACAGTATTCGCATTAGACACCTTAACTCACGGTTCAAATAACAAAGTACCTAGTCAATCCGTTGTAGGACGTCACATATTGGTATGGACTCAAATCATATACCGAAGGCCTTGCCCGCCAAAAACCTAGACCGCTGTCTCCAGTGCCTTGCTTATTATTCTCGAAATCAAATTAGTAGTCACATTAGCAGAAGCACACCTTATTTCCATATATGAAATGCAAAATCGGGAGTCAGACCGTTCGTGAACGGTACCACCTTCCTTGAGAGTCGGTGGTCCAAGTCAATAGCCTCACTAATCATGTGATTGCGAGAGACAAACCAGGTATGCCGGGTTTAATTGCGAGGAACAGTTTTGGCCCTAGATAACTTAACTGACGGATTGAATATTGAAGTTGAGCGTGAAACCACTTGCGAACTTTACCTGGTGGTATGAAGTCAATAGCGCTGTACATTATTGGCAATACACTCCTGAATTCGCAGTTTGAATTCTAACGCAGGCCATCAAGCCGGTGTGGAACATTACCCAGTACTGTAAGGTCAATCTGTATACAGAATGCCGGACCCTCCGAAAAACTGACGCGCTGTATCCTGAGTGTAACACCGTGTTCAGAGGTACAAGCTAGTACACATGTTCGAGCCGCGAACCAGAATTTCATGTGTGAATTAGAATATCGAGAGTCACAGCGTTGGGGAACGGTATGACGTTCTGAGAGGCAAACGGCTTAGCTAACATTTTCACCTATCCTGTGATTCGGAGAGGCAAGCCAGGTATTCCGTCAGTAAATCCGCTCAACAGTTTCCGCAGTGGACGCCTTAATTCATGGTTTGAGTAGTCAAGTAGAGCGTCGAACTGTTTGAGATCGTCGCCAATTGGTATAAATACAAATACTATACCGACGGCCTTACCTTCAGAGAAGTTAACCCTCCTACGCGACGGTATAACTTCGTGTTTAGAGAAAGAAATTAGTCTTCATTTCTGTAACGGGCGCCGTAATTTCATGAATGAATTGGAAGAACGAGCGTCAATCCCTTTGAGTACGTTACCACATTATTTGAGTGTCGAACGGCTAAGTCAAATGCTTCACATGCATGAACTACAGGATCCAGGGTCAAATCGTTCCAGATCGTTACTGCCAGCCTTGGGAGTCGGGCGGCTGAGTCAATAGCTTCACCTGTCATGTGATTCCGAAAGTCATACCTGGTATTACGGGAGTAAATTCGAAGAACAGTATTAGCAATAGATGCCTTACTCCACTGTTCGCTTATTTAATCAGAGCGTTGCACAGTTTAAGAACGTTCCCAGTTGCTATAAAGGCAAACGGTTTATCGAAAACCTTACCGTCCGAGAAGCTAACACGCCGTATCGAGAGTAGAACATCGTGTTTATTGAAACACATTGGTATAATATACATTTTAGTGACGGTACCATAAATTCATGTATGAATTAGAAAATCGATCGACAGACAGATCGAGAACGTAACCACCCTCTTTGGCGGCCGATCAGCTATGTCTGTAGATTCACTGTCCTGTGATTCTGCGAGACGAAGAAGGTATGCCGAGATTAAATCCACTGAACTGTATTAGCAACGGACAACATACACCACGGTATGAATATTAATGTAGGGAGTCCAAATGTTGGTGAACATTACCAATTGGAATAAAATCATTCCTTTCACGCAGTTCCAAACCTTCCGAGATCCCAACACGCTGCAGCGATTGTGTTTCTTAGCTTTCACGCTATCAAATTGTTACACATTTTAGCAGGCGGTTCCATTATTTTCATGAATATATAGGAATATCGAGGGCAAACCTTTCAAGAACGTTATCACCATCTTTGAGAGTGGCACAGCTACGTAAATACCTTCAACTATCCCGCGATACAGATAGTCAATTCAGGCATTCTAGGAATACATCCGCTCTACAGCATTGGCAATAGACACCTAAATTCACGGTTTGAATATTAATCAAGAGAGTCAATTCATTGGAGAACATGAGCAATTTTTATATACAAGTACTATTTACCGAATACTTTACACTTCTAGACCGAAACCCGCTGTATAATGTATCATGCATAGTGCCCGCGGAAACCAATTAGTAGAATTTTCTGCAAACGAGCAGCTTTGTTTCATGTATGGACAGCAAAGTCGACAGTCATACCGTTGCAGAACGATTCCACCTTCCCTTAAAGCCCAGATCAAAGACTGCAGCTTCTCCTATCCTGTGATTGCGAGAGTCACACCACGTATTTTCGGCGTAAATGCGCTGAACAATATTGGTAATAGATACAATAATTGTCGGCATAAATATTAAGGTTGGGAGTCAAACCGTCGGAGAACATTTCCAATTGGTATGAAGTCTATCTTCTTAACCTATACCTTACATTCCGAGAACGCAAACCGCCGTAATCTTTTGTCTAGTTTTGGGTTCATAGGAACGAATTTGTAGACATTTTGTCAGACGTACACGTTAATTTCATGTATGAATAAGAATCTCTAGCGTCAAGCAGTTCGAGAAGGGATACCAGCTTCAACGAGAGTCCAACTGCTATGTTAATAGCTGCACATATACTTCTGATTCCGAGAGTCAAGCCTGGCATTCCAGGAGTAAATCCGCTGGATAGTATTGGCAATAGACAGCTTACTTCACGGCAATAATATTAGTGTGAGGAGACAAACCGACGGAGAACATTACCAATTCGTATAGAATCATTCCTTCTTTGCATATCTTACCTTCCGTAGTCCAATCCAGCTGGATCGAGTGTCCTGCTTAATGTTACCATAAATAAATTAGTAGACATTTTAGGGGAACGACACCACATATTTAGGTATGAATATCAAAATCGAGAGTCAAACCGTTCGAGAATGTTACTACCGTATTTGAGAGTCGAACGGATAAGTTAACAGCGTCACCTATCCTGTGATTCCAAGAGTCATACCATGTACTCCAACAGTAAATACTATGGACATTATTGGCAATAGACACCTTATTGCACGGTATGAATATTGAAGCAGACGGTTGTACTGTTGTAGACCGTTACCTATTGTTATAGAGCCAAACTTTCTACCGAAGGCATTACCTTCCGAGGACTTGACCCTCTGTATACAGATCATAACTGCGTGTCGAGAAATGAAAATTTGTACACATTTTAGAGACGGGCACGCTAACTTTACGTATGAATTAGAAGGTCGAGTGTCAAACCGTTCTAGCACATTACCACCTTCCTTGAGAGTCCAAGGGCTAAGTCAATAGCTTCTCATATTCTGTAATTCTGAAAGTCAGACCAGATGTTCCTGGAGAAAATGCGCTGTACACTATTGGCCATAGAGACCCAAATCACGGTTAGAATACTAAAGCAGGCCGTCTAACCGTTGTAGCACATTCCATATTCGTGTAGGTTTAAATTGGTCACAGATCGCCATACCCTCCGCAAACCTCACCAGCTTCATCGAGAGTATACCTTCGTGATCAGAGAAAGACGTTAGTCTTAATTTCAGTGACGGCACCTAACTTCATGTATAAATTAGATGATCGGAAGTAAACCCGGTCGAGAACGGTACCACCTTCTGTGAGATACGAGCAGCTAAGTCAATAGCTTCATATATCCTATGTATGCGAAAGATAAACCAGATATTCCGGGAGTAAATCCTCTTTACGGTATTGACAATATACATCTCAATTCAGGGACAAAATATTAAATCAGGCCGACAAGCCGTAGTAGATCATTACATATTCGTGTAGGGTTTTACTTGTTACAGAATATCTTACCCGCCGAAAGAGGTATCATCTCTATGGGGAGTATAACAGCATGTTCAGAGGAAGGAACTTCTAAACATTTTAGTGACGAGCACCTTAATTTCATGCATGAACTAAAATATCGAGAGTCGAACCACTCGTGAAGGTTGCCACCTTCTGAAAGAGACGATCGCGTAAGTCAATATTTTCACGTATCCTCCGATTGAGATAGTGAAACCAAGTATTCTGGGTGTAAATCCGCTGTACTGTATTGGCGATATATGCCATACCTCCAGTATAAAATATTAAATTGCGGAGTGAAACCGTTGTCGAGCATAACTAATTGGCAGAGATTCAAACTTTCTTCCGCATTCCTTACCTTCCGATACCTTACCCTGCTGTATCGATTGTCAAAATTCGTGTTCAAGAAACAACCTGTTAAGCTGTTGTGAAACGGGTACCTTCGTTTCATGTATGAATTAGGAGATCGATATGCATGCTGTTCCAGAAAGGTACAACTATCCGTTATATTCGCACAGCTAAGTCAATAGCGGCACCTAGTCTGTGATTCCGAGTTTCGTACCAGGTATTCCGTGAGTGAATCCGCTGAACAGTATTCGCAAAGGATACCTCTTAATTGTCGGTATGAATAATGAAGTAGAGAGTCAATCCGTTGGAGATCGTAACCAATTACTAAAAAGTCATACTATTTACAGAATACCTTACCTTCCTAGAACCGAAACCACTCTACCGAGTATCATGCTTTGTGCCAGCGGAAACCAGACTTTTTGGCAGACGCACAGCTTTTCTTCATATATGAATAGCAAGATAGATAGTCAAGCCATTGCAGAACGATTTCAGTTTCGTTGAAAGCCCCACGTCTATGTCAATAGCTTCTCCTTTCCTGTGATTGCGAGAGTCAGACCACGTATCCGAGGCCTAAATGTGCTGTACAATGTTGGCAATAGATACCGTAATTTTCGGCATGAATATTAAGGTTGAAAGTCAAACTGACGAGAACATTACCAATTGGTATAAAGTCATTCTTTCTAACCTATACCTTACATTCCGAGAACGCAAGCCGCCGTAGCGATTGTCTTAATTTGAGTTCACAGGAACGAACTAGCAGACAATTTCACCGACGGACATCTTAACTTCGTGTATCAATAGGAATATCTTGTATCAAACCGTTCGAGAACGTTACCAACTTCTTTGAGAGACGAACGGCGGAATGAATAGCTTCAACCATACTGTGATTCGGAGGGAAAAATTCTGTACTCTGGGTGTACGTCCGCTGAATAGTTTTGGCATGAGATACGTTAATTCACGGTTTTATTATTACGGTATAGCGTCAAACCGTTTGAGAGTGTTACCAAGTGGTATAAAGTCAATCTTTTTCCCGAAGACCTAACCTACCGTAAAAATTAACCCGGTGTATCGATAGCATAAGTTCGTGTTCAGAGATAGAAATTAGTATTCATTTCAGTGACGGGCTCCATACCTTCACGTCTGAATTATAATATTGAGGCTTAAGCCGCTCGAGAACATTGCCACCTTCTGTCAGAGACGAACGACTAAGACAATAGCTACACCTACGCAGTGATTCTGAGAGTCAATAGAGATATATCGGGAGTAAATCCGATGTACAATATTGGAAATAGACACCATACTACACAGTTTTAACATAAAAGTAGAGAGACAAACAGTGAACATAAGCAATTGGTATGAGACCATTCGTATTGCCGAAGTCCTTACCATACGGGATGCTAACCCGCTGTATCGGTAGCATAACTTCCTCTTTAGAGGCACATAATGTTATACATTTCAGTGGCGGCACTTTAATTTTATGAATGAATTATATCATAGAAGGCCAATCATTTCGAGAACGTTACCACCCATTTCGAGATTTCAACGGCTAAACCAATTGCTTTACCAATCCTGTGATTTCAAGGCGTAAACCAGGCAATCCGGAAGTAAATCCGCTGGACATTATTGGCAGCAAACACCTTAATTCACTGATCTAATATTAAACAAGAGCATCAAACTGTTGTTGCACTTTACCGATTAGTATACAGGCAAACTGTTTACCGAAAGCTTTACCTTCCGTGCAGCTCTTCTGCCGTATCGAGAGTATGACTTCGTGATCATGGACGGAAATTATTATACACATTAGAGACGGGCACCTTCATTTGAAGAACGATTTAGAAGGTCGAGAGTCAATCCGTTCGAGAACGTTACAACCTCATTTAAGAGTCGAGCGGCTATGTCAATAGCTTAACCTGTCCCGTTATTCAGAGAAACAAACCAGGTACACCGGGATTAAATCCGCTGAACAGTATTGGCAATAGATACATTTATTCTCGGATTTAATATTGAAGTATGGCGACAATCTCTTTGATAACGTTACCGACTGGTATGAAGTCAAACGTTTTACCGAAGGCATTACCTTCCGCAAATCTCACCGGCGTTATCGAGAGTTTATGTTCGTGTGCACAGAAAAAAATTAGTTCTCATATCAGGGACAGGCAACGTAACTTCATGTACGAGTTAGTAGATCGAGGGTTAACCGTTCCAGAACGTTAGCACCTTCTTTGAGAGACAAACGGCTGAATCAGTAGCTTCACCTATCCTATGATTCGGAGAGTGAAACCAGGTATTCCGAGAGTTGGTTCGCAGAGCAGTTTTGGCAATAGACACCTTATTGCACTGTTTCGGTATTAAAATAGCGCGTCAATCCGTTTGAGAACGTTATAAATTGCTATACAGTCACATGCTTTACAGAAGACCATACCCTCCGATAAAATTAATCCGGTGTATCAACGCAATAACTTCGTCTTCAGAGAAAGAAATTAGTATTCGTTTCAGTGACGGGCACCAGATCATCATGATTGAATTAGATGATTGATTGTCGAACCGTTCGAGAAAGTAACCACCCTCTTCCAGATTAGAACGGATAAGTCAATAGCTTCAGCTATCACTAGATTCCGTGAATCAAACCCGGAATTCCGGGTGTAAATCCGCTGAATTGTATTGGCAATAGACACCTGAAGTCACAGTTTGAATACTAAAATAGATCGCCAATCTGTTTGAGAACGTTACCAATTGCTATAAAGTCAAGCGCTTTACAGTAGACCTTACCCACCGAAAAAATAGCCCGCGGCATCGAGGGTATAACTTCTTAATAAGAGAAACAAGTAAGCATACATTATAGTTACTGGCACCCTAATTTCAAGTATGAATGAGAATATCGAGAGGCAAACATTTCCAGGTCCATACCACCTTCAGAATGTCACAACCAGGACAATAGTTTCACCTGTACTTGTGATTCAGGTAATAAAACCAGGTATTCCGGAAGTAAATCCGCTGGGCAGTTTTGGTAGTAGACACCGTAATTCACCGTGCGAATGTTACAGTAAAGAGTCAAACCGTCGGAGAGAATTACTTATTCGTATAAAATTATTCTTCTAATCGAATACCTTACTTTATGAAAATCTATCCCGCTGTAGCCAGCGTCTTACTTATTGTTCACGGAAATATATTAGCATACATTATAGCCGAAGCTCACATTATTTTCACGTATGAGCAGAATTACTGAGAGTCAAGCCGTCCGAGAACGATCCAATTTTCATTGAGAGTCGAACGGCGAAGTCAATAGCTTCACCTCTCCTGCTATTCCGATAGGCAAACCAGGTCCTCCGCGAGTCAATCAGTGTACAGTTGGGGCGCTGGTCTTCTTAATTCACGGTTTGAATATTAAAATACAGAGTCTAACTTTTGTTGAACGTTACCAATTGGTATAATGTCAGAAGATTTACCGAGGAACTTACCGTACGAACACCTATTCCTCCGGTATCGAGAGCATTACGTCGTAATCAGAAATAGAAATTACAATACATTTCAGGGACGGGCACCTTAATTTCATGTATGTATTAGAAGATCGAGGATCGAACCGTTCGAGAACGTTGCCACCCTCTATGTGGGTCTAAAGGCTCAGTCAATAGCTCAACCTATCCTGGGTTTCCGAGAGTACAGCCAGATATTCCAGGCGTACACCCGATGAAAAGTATTGGCAATAGGCATATTAATTCGCGATTTGAATATTAGGGTAGAGCCTCAAATCGTTTGAGAGCGTTACCAATTGCTATAACACCATACCCCTTGCCGATTACCTTACCTTCCGAGAACACAATCCGCTGTATCGTGGATAATACTTCGTGTTCAGGGAAACAAATTAGTATATATTTTAACAGATGCGAACCTCAATTTCTAGATGAGTAAGAAGACCGCGTGTCAAACCGCTTGCGAACGTTTCCTCCTTCTTTGATGTTCGAACCGCTAAGTCAATAGTTTCACTCATCCTGTTATTCCGATAACCAAACCAGTTATTACGGGACACAATAAGCTGTACACTATTGGTAATGAACACCTTAATTCACGGTTTGCATATTGAAGTACAGAGTCTAACCCTCATAGAACGTTACCTATTGGTATAATGTCAAAAGTTTCACTTTAATACCTACCCTCCGAGAACCTGCTGTATCCAGAGTATATCTGCGTGATCAAAGATAAAAATTAGTAGACTCTTTAGCGGACGGAAACTT
Source organism: Lasioglossum baleicum (assembly GCF_051020765.1). Classification (NCBI taxonomy): domain Eukaryota; kingdom Metazoa; phylum Arthropoda; class Insecta; order Hymenoptera; family Halictidae; genus Lasioglossum; species Lasioglossum baleicum. The sequence goes on along the minus strand of NW_027471775.1, from coordinate 4,397 downwards.
TAATTGCACGTATCAATAGGAAGATGGATAGTCAAGTCGTCCGAGAATGTTACCACCACCTTTGACAGGTCGCATGGCCAAGGCAACAGCTTCAACTTTTCTGTGGTTTCGAGTGATAAACCATGTATTCCGGGAGTATATCCGCTGAACAGTATTGGCAATAGACAGCTATATTCAGGGTAAGAATATAAAGGTAGATAGTGAATCGGTTGCAGGACAGTACCATTTCGTATTAAGTCATTCTTTGTACCGAATACCATACCTTCCGAGGACGTAACGCGCGGTATCGAGATAATAATTACGTGTTCAAGGAAACAAATTAGTACGAATTTTAGTGACGTACACCTTAATTTCATGTACGAATTAGAAGGGCGACGGACAAATCGATCTTCAACGTTTCCACCTTCTTTTATAGCCGAACTTCTAGATCAATAGCTACACCGACCATGTTGTTCCAAAGGTCAAACAAGGTATTCTGGGAGTCAAACCGGCGTAAATATCTGGCATCGGACATCTTAATTCACGGTATGAATATTAAGGTATAGCGGCAAACCTTTGTAAAACTTCACCTATAGTTGTAGAGGAAAACTTTATGCAGAAAGCCTTACCTACCGCGAAACATACGCGCCGTATCGAGAGTATGACATTATGTTCGGAGAAACATATCAGTTTACATTTTGGCGACGGGAACCTTAACTCCTTGCGTAGATTAGATCGAGGGTCAAACCGCTCGAGAAAGTTACCTCCTTCTTTGTAAAATCGCATATATAACACAATTGATTCACCTACCCTGTGCTTACGAGAGTCTCACTAGATATACCAGAAGTATATCCGCTGAATAGTATTGGCAATGGACACCTGAATTCACGGCTTCAATATTAATGCAGGCCGTCAAACTGTCGGAGAACGTTACCAATTGGTATAAAGTCATTCTACTTATCGATTACCTAACTATCCGAGAATCTACCCCGCTGGATCGAGAGCAAAATTTCGTGTTCGGAGCAGCAAATAAGTATGCCGTTTAGTGACGAGCAGCTTCGTTTCAAGTATGAATTGGATGATCGTGTATCAGACCGTCTCAGAATGTTACGATCTTCATGAAGAATCGCACACCTAAGTCAATAGATTCATCAACCTTATGAATCCGAGAGCCTAGGCAGACGATCCGGGAGTAAGGCCGCTATGAACTATTGGCAATAGACACATCATTCCGCGTTATGTATGGTAAAGTAGAGAGTCAATCCCACGGAAATCAATACCAATTTCTATAAAGCCCTTTTTCCGAATACTTTTCCTCCTGTGAACATGACCCGCTGTATCGGGTGTATATCTTCGTATTCAGAGAAGCAAATTAGTATACATTTTAATGACGAGAACCTTATTTACATATATATGAATAAAGAAATCATGAGTAAAGCCTTTCGAGAACGCTACCACCTCCTATCTGTGTCGAACGGCTTAGTTAACAGCTCCACCTATCCTGTGACTCCAAGAGCCAAACCAGTTTGTCCGCGTCAGAACCCGCTGCACAGTATTGGCAATATACACCTTAATTCACGGTTTGTACATTATTGTAATGTATCGAACGGCTACAAAACGGTACCTGTTCGTATAGAGTCAAATTTTTTCCGAAGGCCTTAGCTTCCGAGAAGTTAACCGGCGGTAAAGAGGGTGAAACTTCGTGTTCACAGAAGCAAGTTAGTATAAATTTTTTAGACAGGCACCATAATTTCACGTAGCATTTAGAAGATAGATGGTCAGACAGTTACAGAATGATACCACCTTCTTTGTTAGTCGATCGGATATGTCAATAGCTTCACCTATTCCGTGGTTCCGGGAGACAAACCTGGTACCCGGGGGTAAATCCGCTGTAGTGTATTGACAATATACACCCGAATTCATGATTTGATTATTGATACAGATCATCATACCGTTGCAGAACGCGTCCAATTGCTATAAAGTCAAACGTTTAACCGAAGGCCATACCTTCCGCGAACGTCACCAGCTCCATTGAGAGTATAACGTCGTGCTTAGGGAAAGTAATTATTTTACATTTAAGTGAGGGGCACCTTAATTTCAGGTATGAATTCGAAGATCGTGGGTCAAAACCGATCGAGATCGTTAACACCATCTAGAAGTATCGAATTGCTCTGTCAATAGCTTCACATACGCTTGTGATTCCAAGAGACAAGCCTGGTATACCAGGAGTTAATCTGCTGCACAGTACTGGCATTTGGCATCATACCTCATGGCACGAACATTAAACTAGAGCGCCCAACCGTTTGAGAACGTCGCCAATTTCAATCGAGCCAAACATTTTACCGACGGCCTGACCTGCCGTGAATCTAACCCGCTGTATCGATAGCATAACTTCGTGATCAATGGAACAAATTACTATAAATCTTAGCGACGGGCACTTGAATTTCACCAATAAGATCGGAGGTCGACGGTCAAACCTTTCGAGAGCATTACCATCCTCTTTGATGTTCGAACGGCTACGTCAATAGCTCCTCGTGGCCTGTTACTCCGAGATTCATGATATTACCTGATGGTAATATCAGTAATATAGCGGAGTAAGTCCGCTAATGTGAATTGGCTATTAACAACTTAATTCATGGTATGTACATTATTGTAGGTAGTCAAACCTGCGGAAATAATTACCAATTCGAATTAAGATCATTCTTATACGGAATACGTAACGTTAGGAGTACCTAACCCGCTCTAGCATGTGCCTTGCTTAATGTTCACAGACACAACTTAGTTGCAATTTTAGCAGACGGACACCTTAACATCAAATACGAATTAGAAGATCGAGAGTCGACCCGTTCGCGTACGTTACCACCTTCCTTGACAATCGAACAGCTATATCAATAACTCCACCAAACCTGTGATTCCGAGAGTCATACCAGCTTTACCGGGATTTTATCCGCTGACGGGTATTGGATATAGGCACCGTAATTCCGGGTCTGACTATGAAAGTACTCAGTCAAACCGTTGATGAAGGTTACGTAATAGAATAGAGTCAAACATATTATCGACAGTCGCCCCTTCCGGGAAACTAACCCGCCGTATCGGGTGTATTACTTTGTGTACAGAGAAGAAAATTGGTAAAGATTATAGTTACGTGCTCCATAACTTGATGTTTGAATTATAACATCTAGGGCCAAACTAACCGAGAACGTTACCACCGTCTTTGAGAGTCGCACAGCTAAGCCGGTAGCATCACGTATCCTGTGATTCTGAGAGTCAAACCAGGTATTCCGGGAGTCAATCTGTTGTGCAGTATTGGAATCATACACACTATACAACGGTAAAAATATTAATATCCCAAGTTAAGCAGTCGTAGAACGTTACGAATTCGATTAGAATGGAATTTTTTGCCGTAGGCCTCACCTTCCAAGAAGATATCGGGTCGTATATACAGCATAGCTTCGTGTTCTGCGAAGCAATGAAGTTTCCATTTTAGCGAAAGGCAAATTAATTTCCTGTATGAATTAGAAGTTCGAGGGTCAAACTATTCGAGAACGTCAGCACATTCCATCAGAGCCGAACGACTACGTCAATGGCTTCACATATCCTGTGATTCCGAGAACAGCTGTGAGTATATTACCAGTTGCAATAAAGTGATTCTTTTTAACCTATACCTTACATTCCGAGAAATGAAGCCGCCGTAGCGATTGTTTTGCTTCACGTTCGCAGGAACCAAGTAGTAGACACTTTAGCTGACGTATACCATATTTTTACGTAGGAGTAGGAAAATCTTGTGTCCATCCGTCCGAAAACGATACCACCATATTTGTGAGTCGAACGGCTGAGTCTATACGTTCAAATTTCTTGTGATTCCGAGATTCAAATCTGGTATCACACGAATAAGTCCGTTGAGGGGTATTGACATTAGAGTCCTTAATTCACGGTATGAATATTAAATTAAAGAGCCAAACCGTTGGAGAACATTACCAAATGGTATAAAGCCAATCTTTCTACCGGATACCTTACCATCCAGGATCTTAACCCGCTGTAGCGAGTGTCATGCTTAGTGGTCGTGGAAACAAATTAGTGGACACTATAGCAGAAGCACACATTACTTTCACGTATGAACAGAATAATCGAGAGTCAAACACTTCGAGAACGATCCCACCTTCTTAGAGAGTCGAACCAGGTATTCCGGGAGTCAATCAGCTGTACACTATTGGCAATAGACACCATAATTCCCGGCATGGATATTAGAGTACAGAGACAAACCGTTTGGGAACGTTACCTATTGGTATAAAGTCATACACCCCATCGCATATCTCACCCTCCGAGAACACAAGCCGCAGTATCGTGGGTGTATCTTCATGTTCAGGGAAAGAAGATAGTATACATTTTTGTGACGGGCACCGTAATTTCATTTACGA
>NW_027471774.1:0-20493 GCF_051020765.1 Lasioglossum baleicum | reverse complement strand
TGTTCTCGCACGGTTTGACCCGCGAACTTTATATTTCATAGATGAAATTAAAGTTCGCCACACTGAAAATGAAAAAGAAGAAAAGAATGAAATGTTCTTTCTCTGAACAGGAAGTTGTTCTCTCGAAACGGCAAGTTTTGCTTGTCAGAAGGTAAGGCCGTCGGTAAGAAGTTTGACTCTATACCAATAAGTGACGATCCACATCGGCTTCACACTGAACATTAACACTCGTGCCGTGAATTAGGGTGTCTATTGCCAATTCCGTCAAGCGAATTTACTCACAGATTACCTGGTTTCGCCTTGGAATCACAGGATAGGTGAAGCTATAAACTTAGCCACTCGAATCTCAAAGTGGGTTGTAACGTTCTCGAGCTGTTTGACCTTTGATCATGTAATTCATATATGAAATTAAGGTGCCGCCATTGAAATGTATACTAATTTTCGTCTCTAAACACGAAGCTATACTCTCGAGACATCGGGACAGCTTTTCGGATGGTAAGGTATTCAGTGAAAGGAATGACTTTATTCCAATGAATAACGTTGTCAAGTGGATTGACGCTCCGTTTTAATACTCATGGCCGTGAATTATGGTGTCTCTTGCCCATTCTGTTCTTTGAATTTGCTCCCGGAATACCTGGTTTGACACTCGGAATGATAGGATAGGTGAAGCTATTAAAAAGCGGTTTCGATCCCCAACGAAAGTTGTCACTTTCTCGAAACAGTTTGACTCTCGATCAGCGATATCATACCTGAAATTATGGTGGACGACAACAGAATGTATACTAATTTGTTTTTCTGGCCACAAAGTAATACTCTCGATACAGCGGGATAGGTTAATCGAATATAAGGCCCTTCGATAAATAGTTAGACTCCATACGAATATGTAGCAATCTACAAACGTTTTGACTCTGTAGTTTAATATTCAATCCGTGAATTGAGATGTCGATTGCTAAACACTCTACAACGCATCTACTCCCGGAATAGCTGGTTTGATTATCGGAATTTTGGGATAGGTGAAGCTATAGGCTTAACATTCGATCACCAAACGTAACGTTCTCAGACGATTTGACACCCGATCTTCTGTTTCATACATGATGTTAAGGTGACCATCACTAAAATGTACACAAATGTGCTTCAGTGAGCACGAAATTTATGCACTTGCTAAATCTGGTGTTGTTTCTCGGATGAGAAGACCCCTCTGTGTAAGTTTCGACTCCATAGCAGGTGACAACGATCTCAAACGGTTTGACGCTCGATCTACTAAATCATACATGAAATTAAGGCACAGGTCATCAGAAGTGTAGACTAATTTCATTCTCTGAACACGAAGCAATACTCACGAAACGGAGGGATAGCTTCCGTGAAGGTAAGGCCACACGTAAAGTGTACGACTTTATACCAATTGGCAATGCTCTCAAACGGCTTGACGCTCGACTTTAGTATTCAAACCGTGAATGAATGCGTCTATTGGCAATACTCATCGGTGGATGTACTCCAGGAATACCTGGTTTGACTCGCCGAATCACTGGATAGGTGAAGCTGCTGACTTAGCCATTCGTCTATAAAAGATGGTGGTTACGGTCTCGAACGATTTGACACTCGTTATTCCATTTCATACGTGAAATTAAGGTCCCCGTTACCGAAACGTAATATTATCGTGTTTCACTGAACACACAGATATAGTCCTCGATACGGCGTGTTAGATTCTCGGATGGTAATGCTTTCAGTGAAAGGTTTTCCTGTATACAAATGAGTAGCGTTCTACAGAAGATAACGGTCTGCGTTAACATTGAAACTGTCCAATTATGGTGTCTATTCGCAATTCTGTTTAAACGAATTTACCCCAGGAATACCTGGCTTGATTCTTCGAATCACAAGACCGATGTAGCTATTCACCTAGGCCTTCGACTCTCAAAGAGGGTGATGCCGTTCTCGAACGGTTTTAACCATCGATATTCTAATTCATACATGAATATATGGTGCCCATCACTAAAATAGATACTAATTTGTTTCCCTGATGACGAGTTCATTTTCTAGATACAGCTGGTTAGGTTCACAGAGGGAAAAGGTCTTCGATAAAACGATTGACTTTATACCATTTGGTAACGTTCTCAAACGGTTTCACGCTCCACTTTCATATTCAAACTGCGAATTAAGGCGTCCATTACCAACAGCGTACAGCAGATTGACCTTCGGAATACCTGGTTTTGACCAAAGGAATAGAGGGATACGTGATGCTATTGACTTAGCCGTTCGATTCTCAAAGATGGTGGTATCGTTTCCTAACGGTATGACTCTACATTTTGCTACTTATACATGAAAAAGCGGTGACCGTCTGCAATCATGTCTGCTAATTTGATTCCGTGACATTAAGCAAGGACACTCGCTACAGCGAGTTTGGTTCTCGGAATGTAAAGTATTCGGTAAAAAGATTGACTTTATAAGAATAAAGAACGTTCGCAAACAATTTGACTCTCTACTTCAATATTTAATCCGTGAATTAAGGTGTCTATCGCATAAATTGTACAGCGGATTTACATCCAGCATACCGGGCTTGACATTCCGAATCACCGAGTCGATGTCGCTATCGATATAGGACGACCGATCCTCAAAGAAGGTGGAAAACGTTATCGCATGGTTTGACCCTCGATTTTTATATTTCCTAGATGTAACTAACGTGCCCGCCTAGAAATTGTGTACACATTTGCTTCTCTGAGCAGGAAGCTATACCCCCTATAGTGCGGGATAGGTATTCGGAATGTATGGCCTCCTGTTAAATGATAAATCTGTCGGATTAGTTAACGGTTCTGCAGCGGTTTGACATTGTACTATAATATTCATACCCCTTATTAGGGTGTCTGATGCCAAAACTGTACAGGGGATTGACTCCTGGTATGCATAGTGTGACTCTCGGAAGGATGTGTCAAGCTACTGACATAGCTGTATGAATCACTAGGCTGGTGGTAGCGCTCTCGAACGGTTTGTCCTTCTGCCTTCTTATTCACACATGATATTAAGTTTCCCTGGCAAAATTGGGAATAAGTTTTCTTCGCTGAACACGAAGTTATACTCACGGAGTACCTAGTTTGACACTCGGAATCGCAGGATGGGTGAAACTATTGATTTAGCCATTTGTCCCTTACTGGAGGTGTCAACGGATTCTGGCGGATTGACACTCGATTTTCTAATTCAGACATGAAGTTATGGTTCCAGTCCCTAAAATGCATGCTAATCTACTACTCTGAGCATGAACATACGCTGTCAATACCGCTAGAGGGCTTCTCGGAGGGTAAGGCATTCTGTAACATGTTTAACCCTAAACGAATCGGTAACGTTCTACAACAGCTTAATCGCGTGCTATAATATTCAAACCGTGGATTAGGTTGTCTATTGGCAATGCGCTTCAGCTGATTTACTCCAGGAGTACCTGATTTGACTCCCGAAATAACAGGATAGGTGAAGATACTAACATAGCCGTTCGACCCTTACAGAATGTGCAACGTTCTTAGAAGGTTTTACACATGATTTTTCTACTCGTATATGTAAATAAGGTGTCCATCATTAAAATGTATTCTAATATGTTGCTCCCAAATCCAAGTTATAATCTTCTTACAGCAAGTCAGCTTCTAGGAAGGTATTGCCTGCGGCAGAAAGTTTCACTCTATAGCAATAGGTAATGTTCTGCAACAGTATGACGGTCTGCTTCAATGTTCATACCTTGAACTGTGGTGTCTATTGCCAATACTGAACGGCGCACTTAAATCCGGAATGCATAGTTTGACTCTCAGAATCCCAGGATAGGTGAAGCTATTCAATTAGCCATTCGTCTCGCACAGAAGGAGGTAACGATCTCGAGGGGTTCGGCGCTCAATGTTCTAATTCATACATGAAGTTAAAGTGGAATGAAAACTAATTCATTTCTCAGAACACGAAGATATGCTCTCGATGAAGCGGCGGAGGTTTGCGGAGAATAAGGTCTTCGTTGAAGCGTTTGACTGTATACCAATTGGCATCGATTTCCAACGGTTTGACGCTCGATCTAGTTAATACAGGAAGTCAAGGTACCCGTAACTGAAATGAATGTTAATTTCTTTCTGTGAACAAAAAGTCATACTCTCGATACAGCGGGTTAACTTTTTGAGTGGTAAGGTCTATCGTAAAACGTTTGAATTTATAGCAATTCGTATCGTTCTACAATGGATTGACTCTGTACATTAACAATCGAGCCGTAAATTGAGGTATCCATTGACAATACTGTTCGGCGCATGTACACCTCAGATACCTGGTATTGCTCCTGGAATCGCAGGAGAGGTGATGCTATTGTCATACATGTACGATCCCCAAAGAATGAGGTACCGTTCTCGAACTGTTTGACACTCAATACTTATAACTGGTACATGACATTAAGGTGGCCGTCACTAAAATGTATAATAATTTCTTTCTCTGAACACGAAGTCATACTCTCGATATAATGCGTTTGTCTGTCGGATTGCAAGGGATTCAGTAAAACGTTTGACTTCATTTCCATTGGTATCGTTCTCAAACGGATTTACTCTGTACCTGAATATTTCTGCCTTGGAAAAGGGTGGGTAATGCCAATTCTGTACAGCACGTTTACTCCCAGAATATCTGGTTTGACTTTCGGAATCGCAGGACGTGTGGAGGTGTTGACTTAGCTGTACGACGCTCTAGGAAGGTGGTAATGTTCTCGAACGATTTGACTCTCGATGTTGGCATTTATACACAAAAATGTGAAGTCCGTATGCTAAAATGTCTACCAACTTGTTTCCGTGAACAATGAGCTAGACACTCGCTGCAGCATGTCAGATTATCAGAAGGAAGGGTGTTCGGTAAATTGAATGACCTTAATACGAATAGGTAATATTCTGCAACGGTTTGACTCTCATCTTTAATATTCAAACCGTGAATTAAGGTGACTATTATCAATACTATGCAGTGGATTTAGACTTTGAATGCCTGGTTTGACTCTCGGAATCACACGATAGGTGACGCCATTGTTTTAGCGTTTGGACTCCCAAAGAAAGTGGTACCTTTCTCTAACGGCTTGACTCTCGATTTTGACAATTATATATGAAAATGTAGTGTCCGTATGCTAGCATATCTAATAATCTGTTTCCGTGAACACTAAGCTAGACACTCGCTAGAGCGGGATAGGTTCTCGGAAGGTACGGTAGTGGTAAAGAGGAATTACTTTGATCAAACGATAACGTTCTCCGACGGTTTGACTCAGTACCTAAATAGTTACACCGTGAATTAAGGTGTCTATTGCCACTAATGTACAGGGAATTTACGCCCGGAGTACTTGGTTTAACTCTCGGAATCAGAGGATAGACGAAGCTATTGACCTAGCCGTTCGTCTCTCATAAAAGGTGGTAACATTCTGGAACTGTTTGGCGCTCTATTTTAATATTCAGGCAGTGAATTAAGGTGTCCATTGTCAGAAGTGTACCGTTTATTGACTCTCGAAATGTTTGGCTTGTCATTCGGAATCACAGGACAGGTGAAACTACTGGCGTATCCGTTCGAATATCAAAGAAGGAAGCAACTTTCTCGAACTGTTTGACCCTCGATCTTCTAATTCATGCATGATGTTAAGGTGCTCGGCACTAAAATGATTACTAATTTGATCCACGGAACACGAAGTTACACTCTCTATGAAGCGGGTGATGTTCGGGGAATGTACAGCCTTCGGTAATACGTTTGTCTTTACAACGATTAGCAACGTTCACAAACAGTTTGACGTTCTACATTAGCATTGATACCGTGAATTAGGATATCGACTGCCAATGCTATTCAGCGGATTTTCTCCCACTTTAGCTGGTTTGGCTTTCGGAGCCCAGGATAGGTGATGTTATTGACTACAGCCGTTCGCCTCACGAAGAAGGTGATAACGTTCTCGAACGGCTTGTCTCTCGATCATCGTATCCATACGTGCAGGTAAAGTGTCCGTCCGCACGAAATGTCTACTAATTTGATCACGAGCAGACTGAGCAAGGCAATCGCTACACCGGGTAGGCTACTCGAATGGTATGACATTCGGTAATAAGTGTTACTCTATAACAATATGTAAGGATATACAGCGGATTGATTGTGTACTAAGTCATTCACACCGCGAATTAAGGTCTCCACTGCCAATACTGTCTGATGGGTATACGGGCGGAATACATAGTTTCATATTCGGAATCACAGGGTAGGTCAAGCTATTGACTTAGCCGTTCGACACGCAATGAAGGTCGGATCGTTCTGTATCGGTTTATCCCTCGACCTTCCAATTGATAAATGAGATTGAGATGCCCGTCATTAAAATGTCTAATAATTTTCCTTTTTTAGCACAAGGTTCTGCCATAGATACAGCGGGTTGTGCTCCTGAAGGTAAGGTATCCTGTAAAGAGCGTGACGTTATGCCAATTGGTAACGTTCTCAAACAGTCTGACGCTCTACATTCCTATTCAAACCGAGAATAAATGTGTCTATTGTCAATACCATTCAGTGGACCTACTCCCGGAATACCTGGTTTGACCCTCGTAATCACAGGATAGGTAAAGCTATTGACTTAGGTATTCGCCTCTCACAGAAGGTGGCAACGTTCTCGAGAGGCTTGACACTCGATCTATTAATTCGTACATAAAGTTACGGTGCCCGTCACTGAAATGAAGACCAATTTCTTTCGGTGAACACGAAGATGAACTCTCGGAATGGCGGGGTAGCTTGTCCGAAGGTAAGGCCATGGGAAATGTGTTTGACTTCATACCATTTTCGATCGCCCTAAAACGCTTTGACGGTCTACTTTAATATATAGACCATGAATTAAGCCGTCAATTGTCAATATTCTTCAATGGACTTGCTCTCGGTTTTCCCGGGTTCACTATCGGAATAAGCAGATAGGTGACGCTATTGACTTAGCCGTTCGTCTCTCACGAAATGTGATATCGTTCTCGAACGCTTTGACTCGCGATGTTGATATTCATACACAAACATATGGTTTTCGACCGCTATAATGCCAACTAATTTGTTTCCGTTCACATTATCCACGTCTCTCGCTACAGCGGGTTAGGTTCTCTGATGATATGGTTATCGGTAGATGGAATGACTTTATGCGCATTGCTAATGTCCTCCTTGAGTATTACCCTCCACATTAATATTCATACCATGAATTAAGTTGTTAGTTGCCAATAAACTGCAGCTTACTTTATCCCCGATTACCTGATTTGAATATCGGGATCACAGGAGAGGTTATGCAATAGACTTAGCCGTTCGACTCCCATAGAGGGTGGTATCGTTCTTGAACGGTTTGACCATCAGTATTATAATTCGTGCTTGAATTTCAGATGCCGCCACTAAATTGTATACTGATGTGTCCCTTTAAACACGAAGCTATACTCTCGACACGGCGTGTGAGAATCTCGGACTGTATGGCATTCGGTGAAACGTATGACTTTCTAGCAATTGTAACGTTCTCACAACATGTGACGCTCTATTTTAATACGCAGTCCCTGAATTAAGGTATCTATTGCTAATACTGTGCAGCGCATTTACTCCCGAGATATCTGGTTTATCTTTCGCAATCACTGGATGTATGAGGCTATTGACTAACTAACTTTCTCCACACGATTGACCGTCCTTCTTCATATTCATAACTAAATGATGGTCTTCGTCACTATAATCTTTACTAATTTGACCCTCTGAGCTCGAAGTTATACTTTCGATGAAGCGGGTGAATTTCGCGGACGGTACGGCATTCGGTAAAACGTTTGATCCCATACCAGTAGGTAGTGTTCTACAATAGTTCGCCACAGTACTTTGATATTGAGACGGTGAATAAAGATATCCATTGCTAATACTGTACTGGCGATTTACATCCGGAATACTTGGTTTCATTCTTGGAATCGCAGGATATGCGAAGCTATTGACATAGCCGTTCGTCTATTACAGAAGGTGGTAACATTTTCGAACTGATTGGCACTCAATCGTCTAATGCATACATGATCTTAACGTGACGTTACTAAAATGTTTACTATTATATTTCAGTAAACATGTAGTTTCACTCTCGATACGGTGGGCTAGCTTCTCGGACGGTAAGGTATTCGGTGAAACGGTTGAATTTAAAGCAATTAATAACGTCCTCGCACGGTGTGACGCCCTATTTTAATATTCACACCGCGAACTAAGGTGTCTATTGCCAATAGTCTTAAGCGGATTTACTCTCGGATTACCTGGTTTGACTCTCGGAATCACAGGATAGGTGGAATTACTGACTTATCCGTTCGACTTTCAAAGAGGGTGGTAAGGTACTGGAATGATTAGACCAACGAGCTTCTAAATCATACATGAAGTTAACTTACCGGTCACTAAAATGAATACTAACTTCTTTCTATGTACATGAAGTTTTACTCTCTATACAGCTGGTTAGGCCTTTCGGAAGGTAAGGGCGTCGGTTAAAAGTTTGTCTTTATACAAATTCTTTACGTTATACATGGTTTGACGCCGTACTTCAGTATTTATATCGTGAATAAAGGTGCCTCCTGCCAATTCCTTTCAGCGGGTCTACATCCGGAAGTCCTGGTCTGAATCTAGGAGTCACAGGATGCGTCGAGCTGTTGACTTAGCTGTGCGGTTCACAAGAAAAGTGGTAACGTTCGCGAAAGGTTTGACTCTAAATCTGCTTATTCATTCAGAACATTAATTTGTCGTATCTGCTACAATGCCCACTAATACGTTTAGGTAAACTTATAGTTAGTTTCTCGCTACAGTGGGTTTCATTCACGAAAGGCAAGGTTTTCGGCATAAAAGTTTGACTTTATTCCAAGTTTTATCGTTCTCCATCGGCTTGCATCTCGACTCTATTATCTATACACAGGAATAAAGTGTCTATTGCCAATAATTTTGAGCGAATTTACTCCTAGAACGCCTCGTTTCACGATCAGAATCAGAATTGGTGATGGTATTGGTTTAGCCGTTCATCCCAGAGCGAAGATGGTCACGTTCCCGTTCCGTTTGACACTCGACCTTCTATTTCATACAGGAAGTTATGGTTCCCATACACTGAAATGAATACTAATTCCATTCTGTGAGCACGAAGTTATACCCTCGATGGTGCCGGTGATGTTCGAGAATGTTAAAGCCATCGGTAAAACGTTTGACAATATACCAATTGCTAACGCTCTCAAACGGTTCGACTATCATCTTTAATATTCATATCGCGAAATAAGGTGTCCATTTCCAATAGTGTACAGCTGATTTACTCCTGAAATACATGGTTTGACACTTGGAATGGCAGGATAGGTGAAGCTTTTGGCTTTGCTGTTCGAATCTCAGAAATGGTGGTAACGTTCTGGATCAGTTTGACCATCGATCTTTCAATCCATACATGAAATAGGGGTACCCGTCCCTAAAATGTATACTTATTTGCTCCTCTGAACACGAAGATATAAATTACGATACAGCGGGTTTGCTTCTCGGATGGTAAGGCCTTCGCTATAAAGTTTGGCTCTATGTAAATACGTAACGTCCTACAAAGGCTTGACTCTGTTATTTAATATTTATACCACGAAATAGGGTGTACGATACCAATAATATACAGAGGATTTACTCCCGGAATACCTGATTTGCCTCTCGGAATCACAGCATAGCTGCAGTAATTGACTTAGATGTGCGACAGTCATAGACGGTGATAACGTTCTCGAACGGTTTGACTCGCGACCTTCTCATTCATACATGAAATTATTAGTCCCGTCACTAGTATGAATACTATTTTCATTCACTGAACACTAAGCAACGTACTTCCTGCAGCCGGTTATGTTCTCGGAAGGCAAGGCAGTCTGTAGAAGCGATGACTTCATTCCAACCTGTAATGTTCGTCGACGGTTTGACTCGCTACCTTAGGATTCATAGCGTGAATTAAGGTCTGTACATCCAATACTGCTACGCAGATTAATTCCTGGAATATCAGGTTTGACTCTACGGAAGCACAGCATAGGTGAAACTACTGACTTAGCCGTGCGTCTCTCGCACAAGGTGGCAAAGTCCGCGAACGGATTGACCCTCGATTTGCATATTCATAATGAAATTGTGATTTCGGTTACTAAAATGTTTACTAATTTGGTCATCTGTACACTTTGTTATACTCTCAATGAAGCCTGTGAGTTTCGCGGATGATACAGCCTTCGGTAAAACGTATGACTTTATAACAATTGGTAACGTTCACAAACGGTTTGATGCTCTACTTTAATATTCAAACCGTGTATGATGAGGTCTATTGGCAAGGCTCTTGAGCGGATGAACTCCAGGCATACCTGGTTTGACTCTCCGAATGACTGGATAGCTGAAGGTGTTGACTTAGCCTTGCGTCTCTCACAGACTCATATTCATTACCGGATACCGTACCATCCGAGAACATAACCCGCTATATCGTGGGTATAAGTTTGTGTTGAGAGAAACAAGTCAGTAGAAATTTTAGCATATGCACACTTTAATTTCATGTATTAATAGGAAGATCGATGGTCAAACCGTCCGAGAATGTTACCACCTTCTTTGAGAGTCGCTTATCCAAGAAAATAGCTTCACCTAACCTGCGATTCCGAATGTCAAACCACGTACTCCAGGAGTCAATCCGCTATAGGCTGTTGGCACTTGTCACCTTAGTTCACGGTCTGAATATTAAAGTAGAGCGCCAAACCATTTGAGAACGTTACCAATTCGTATCGAGTCAAAGCTTTTACCGAAAGGCATACTTACGGTGAAACTGACCCGCTGTATCGTGTTCATCGTAACATTCGTAACATCCTGTTCAGAGAAAGAAGTTATTATACAATTTAGTGACGTCACCTTAAATTCATGAATGAATTAGAAGATCGAGGGTAAAACCGTTCGGGAACGTTGCCACCTTCTGTGAGAGTCGAAGGTCTAAGTCAATAGCCTCACCTATCCTGCGTTTCCGTGTCTCCAATCAGATACATCGGGATTAAATGCATTGTACAGTATTGACAATTGACAGCTAAATTAACGGTTTGAATAATAATGCAGGCCGTCAAGTCGTTGAAGAACATTACCTATTCGTGTAGGGTCAGACATATTACAGAATGTCTTACCCTCCAAAATCTGACCCACTGCGTCGGGAGCATAACACCGTCTTCAGAGGTACGTACTAGTATGCATTTTCTGATGAGCACATCATTTCGTGCATGAATTCGAATGTGGGGTGTCTAACCGTTCGAGATCGTTATCGCCTTCTGCGAGAGACGACCGGCTAAGTCAATAACTTCACCTATCCAGTGATTCCACGAGGCATCCCGAGAAAGCCGAGAGTAATCCCGCCGAACATTATTGGCAATTGACACCTTAATTCTCGGTTAGAGTATTAAAGTAGGGAATCAGAGCGATTTAGAGCGTTGCCAATCGGTATAAGGTCAAACACTTTCCCGATGGTCATACCATCGGAGAAACTGACCAGCCGTTTCCAGAGTATAACGTCGTGTTCAGAGAAAGAAGTTAGTCCTCATTTCTGTGATGAACTCCTTCATTTCGTGAACGAATACGAAGAGCTCGTGTCGAACCTTTGCGGACGTTACCAGCTTCTCTGAGAGGCAAACGGTTATGTCTACTGCTTCACCAACCCTGTGTTTCCGAGAGCAAAACCAGGTATTCCAGGATCAAATCCGCAGTATTGTATTGGCAACAGAAAACTTCGTTCACCGTGTAAATAGTAAAGAAATAGTCAATCCGTTGTAGGATGTTACATACTGGTATAGAGACGAAACTTTACGGAAAGCCTTACCATCCGAGAACCTAACCCGTCGTATCGAGAGTATAACTTCGTGATTATAGAAAGACATTAGTACACATTTTCGTGACGGTCAACATAATATCATGTATGAGTTAGCAGATAAAGTCAAATCGTTGCAGAAAAATACAACCTTCTTTGAAAGACGCACATACGAGTCAGTAGCCTCGCCTGCCCTGCGACTTCGATTGCCATGCCAGGTGTTCCGGCAGTAAATTCGGTAGTAATTATTGGCACTAGGGTCCTTAATTCACAATTTGCATATTAAGGTAGAAGGTCAATCCGACCGAGAACATTACCAATTTGTATAGAGTAATTCTTTTCACTGAGTACATTACACTCCTAGAACCTAACCCGCTGCAGCGACTGTCACGCTTATTGCACACGGAAAGACATTAGTAGAAATTTAAGCAGGCGGATACCTTATTCTCATCTATGAATAGAATAATCGGGAATCTAACCGTTCAAGAACGGCACCACCTTCTTTGAGAGTCCAACGGCTGAGACAATAGCTTCATCTATCCAGTGATTCCGAGTGTCAAACCAAGTATTCCGGGAATGAATCAGCTAAACAGTGTTGGTAACAGGCGTCTTAATTAACGGTATGAGTATTAAAGTAGGGCGTCAAACCGTTTGATAGCGTTACCAATTGATATACAGTCAAACGTTTTACCGACGGCCTTACCATCCGTGAACCGCACCGGCTTCATCGAGGGTATAACTCCGTGGTCAGCGAAAGAAATTAGTCTTCAGTTCAGCGACAGGCACCACATCTTTATGTATGAATTAAGAGATCGACGGTGAAAGCACACGAGAACCTTGCCACCTTCCGTTAGAGTCAAACGGCAATGGCAGTACCATCCACCATCCTGTGGAAGGTATTCCGGGAGTGAATCCGCTGAACAGTATTGGTAATAGACTCTGTATTTCACGGTTTGTATATTAAAGTTGTGCGTCAATCTGTTTAAGAAAGCAAGCAAATGGTAAAGAGTCAAACGTTTTACCGGAGACCTTGCCTTCCGAAACCATTTCCCGCCATACCGAAACTGTAACATCGTGTTCAGTGGAACAAATTAGTATACATTTTAGTGACGGGCACTACATTTTCATGCACGAAAAGAAAATACGAGACTCAAACCGTTCGACGGCGATACCACCATCTTTCAGATTAAAACGGCTAAATCAATAGCTTCACCTATCCTGCGATTCCGAGATGCAGACCAGGTACTCCTGGAGTAAGTGCGCTGAACAATTTTGGCAACAAGTACCTTATTCACGGCTTGAATATTGAAGTAGAGCGCCAATCCGTTTGAGAGCGTTACCGATTTGCATAAAGTCAAACGCTTCCACAAAGAACTCACCTTCTGCGAAATTCACCCGCTTCATCGAGCGTATAACTTCCTGATCAGCTAAAGAAATTAGTATTTATTTCAGTGACGGGCACGTTAATTTCATGAATGAATTAGAAGATCAAACGTCAAACCTTTCTGGACCATTACCACGTTCTATCAGATTCAGACAGCTACGTCAATAGCTTTACATATCCTGTGCGTCCAAGTTTCATAGCGGGTATTCTTGGATTATATCGGCTGAACAGTATTGGCAATAGGCACCTTAATTCACGGTTTGCATATCAAAGCGGAATGTCAATCCGTTGTAGAACATTAGCTACTGGCATAGAGTCAAACATTTTGCTGATAACACTCCCTTCGGAGCAGCTAACTCGCTGTATCGAAAGTATAACATCGTGATCAGAGAAAGAAATTGGTAATCATTTCAGTGACGGCACCTTAACTTCATATGTGAATTAGAAGACCGATGGTCAAACCGCCCCAGCATGTTGTCACCTTCTTCGGGAGGCGAACGGCTGAGTCAATAGCTTCACATCCACTTTTGAATCCTAGAGTCAAGCCTGGAATTCCAAGAGTAAATCGGCTGAACAGTCTTGGCAATATACACAGTAACTCACGGTATGAATATTAAAGTAGAGCGTTAAACGATTTGAGAATGCTACCAATTTGTATAACGTTGCACTGTTTAACGGAAACCTTACCTTCCGAGATTATATTCCGCTGCATCATGGGTATTACTTCGTGTTCAGAGAAACAAATTAGTAAACGTTTCAGTGACAGGCTCGATAATTTCATCTATGAATTAGAAGATCGAGTGTCAAACCGATCGAAACGTTACCAGCTTCTTCGCGTGTCGAACATCTGCGTCAACAGCTTCACATTTACTTGTGCTTCTGAGAGTCAAGCCTGGCATTCCAGAAGTAAATCCACTAAACAGCGTTGGCAATAAATACCTTGTTTTACTGTTAGAATATTAAAGCAGAGTGTCAATCGGTTGGAGAATATAACCAATTGTTATAAAGTCATACTTTTTACCGAAAAACTTACCTTCCTAGAACCTAACCCGCACTATCGAGTATCATGCTTAGTGCTCGCGGAAACAAATTGATAGACTTCTTAGCAGACGCAGAGCATTTTCATGAATGAATAGCAAAAGCGGGAGTCACACAGTTTGACAACGTTGCCAGTTTCAAAAAAGTCAAGAGCTTTAACGAAAGCCTTACGGACGGAGAAACTAACTCGGCGTATCCAGAGTAATACTTCATGTTCAGAGAAACAAATTAGTATACATTTTTGCGACCGCAACCTTAATTTCATCTATGGATTAGATGATCGAGGGTCAATCCGTTCAAGAACGTTACCGCCTTGTTTGAAAGTCGGTCGGATGAGTCAGCAGTTTCATGCATTCAGTGATCCCGAAAATTATACCTGGTATTCCGGGAATAGGTCAGCTGTATAAATATTAAAGTACAGATTCAAACATTCGTTGATCTTTACGTATTTGTATAGTCTCAAACACTTCACAGAAAGCCTCTCCATCGAGAAGCTAACCCGCAGTATCCAGAGTAGAACTTCGTGTTCGGAGAAGCAAATTCGTATGCATTTTATTGTCGGGCACCTTGACGTCATGTATCAATTATATGGATTGAGTGTCAAATAGTTCGAGAACGTTACCACCTTCTATGAGAGACGAGTAGTTAAGTCAATAGCTTCACCAATCCAAAGATTCCATGAGTCATACGAGGTATGCCGGTAGTAAATCCGCTGACCCGCTTTGCAAAAGACATATTATTTCACGGTATGAATATTGAAGTAGAGAGTCAATCCGTCAGAGAACATTTCCAGTTCCTATAATGTCATTCTTCTTACCGAATACCTAACCTTAGTAGAACCAAATACGTTCTAGCGAGTGCATGACTTAATGCGCAGGGAAACAAATTTGTAGAAATTTTAGTAGACGGAGACGTTATTTTCATGTATGAGTAGCAAAATGGACAGACAAACAGTTCGAGAGCGTTACAACAGTCCCTGAGATTCAAGCGGCGAAGTCATTTGCTACACCGACCCTGTGATTCCGATAGTAAAACCAGTTACTCCGGGAGACAGTCCGCTCTACACTATTGGAAACGGACACCATAATTCACGACATGAATATTAAGGTTGGAGGTCAATCCGACGGAAAACATTACCAAATGGTATACAGTCAAGCTTTTTACAGGGTACATTGCCTTCCAAGATCCATACCCGCTGCAGCTCGTGTCATGCAAATGAGTAGACTTTATATCAAAAGCACGTCCAATTTTTGTGCGTGAATAGAATAATCGAGAGCGTAACCGTTCGAAATCGATCCCACCTCCTTCGAGAGTCGAACCGTAGTGTCTATAGCTTCGCCTATCCTCCAATTCCGAGAGCCAAACCAGGTATTTCGAGATTAAATCCGCTGAACGGTATTGGTAATTGATACCATAATTCACGGATTGGATATTAAGGAACAGAGTCTATCCCTTGTAGAACGTTACCTACTGGTTTAATGTCGAAAGTTTTACCGTAGACCTTACCCTCCAAGAGCCTAACCCGCTGCATCGAGATTATAACTTCGTGATGAGGGATTCAAATTAGTATACATTTTAGTGGCGGGCAGCTTAATTTCATGTATGAATTAGCTAATCAAGTGTCAAACAGTTTGAGAACGTTCGCACCTTCGTTGAGATTCAAACGGCTGAGTCAATCGCTTCACAAATGCAGTGATTCCGATAGCCAAACCAGGTATCCCGGAAGAAACCCCGCTGAGGAGATTTGGCAATAGACACCTCTATTCGCCGTTTGAATATTACAGTACCGCATCAATACGTGTGTGGGCGATACCAATTGCTATAAGGTCCAAAGCTATACCGAAGTCCATACCCTCTGAAAAGATAACCCTCAATACCAAGAGTATAACTTTGTGATTAGGGAAACATGCTAGCATGCAATGTAGTGACGTCACGTTAAATACTTTTATGAATTAGAACACCGAGGGTCAAAGCATTAGAGAACGTTACCACCCGCTTTGAGATCCAAAGAGCTATGTCAATACACTCACCCATCCGGTGATCCCGAGAGTGAAACCACGTTTTCCCAGGAGTAAATCGTCTGAACATAACTGGTAGTGTTATTGGCAATATACAGAGTCGAAACTTTGTCGAGGTATACCTATTGGTAGAAAGACAAACTCTACACAGAGGGCCTTACTTTTCGCGAACCTAACCCTCTGCATCGAGAGTATAACTACGTGTGTAGCAGAACAAATTAATATGTCATTTAGTGTCGCGCACCATAGTATCATGTACGAATTATAACATCGTGGGTAATACCGTTCGAGAACGTTACCACCTTCTGCGAGAGACGAACGGCTATGTCAATAACTTCACCTGTCCGGTGATTCCGTGCGTAAAACCAGGTACTCCGAGTATAGATACGTTGAACAGTATTGGGAATAGACACCTTAATTCTCGGTTTGAATATTAATATTGTGCGTCATACCGTTTGAGAACGTTACCTATTGGTATAATGATAAACATTTTACCGAAAGCCTTACCATCCGAGAACCTAACCCGCAGTATCGAGTGTATAACTACGTGTTAAGAGAAACAAATAACTATACATTTTAGTGATGGTCACCTTAATTTCATGTATAAAACAAAATATAGTGTGTCAAACCGTTTGAGAACATTACCGCCTTCCTTGACGGACGGACGGCTATGTTAGTAGGTTCACATATCCTGTGATTCAGGGAGTAAATCCAGGTATTATGCAATTAAATGCACTGTCCTGCACTGGCAAAGGGGCACCATAATTTACGGTATACATGTTAAAGGACAAAGACGAACCATGTACAACGTAAACAATTTGTATGCAGACAAACTTTTTACCGACAGCCTTACATTACGTGAAGCCTAACCAGCTGCATCGAGAGTATGAGGTCGTAAGCAGAGAAAGACATTAGTATACATTTAAGTGGTGGGCATCGTAATTTCATGTATGGATTAGAAGATCGCGTGTCAAACCGTTCGGGATCGTAACCACCTTCTATGAGGTCCGAACGGCTGAGTCAATTACTTCACCTATCATGTGATTCTGAGTGTCAAGCCAGGTATTCCAGGTGTAATTCTTCTGTACAATATTGGCAATAGTCACCTTAATTCTCGGTGTGAAAATTATAGTAGAAGGTCATTCCGTCGGAGAACATTACAAATTGGTATAACGTAATTTTTTCAACTAATGCATTACTTTCCTGGTAACTAACCCGCTGCAGCGAGTGACTTGCCTAGTGGTAACTGAAACAAATAAGTAGAGGTTTACCAGACGGACACCTTATATTCATGTGTCAATAGGAACATCGTGGGTCAATCCGTTGCGAGTACGATAGCACCTTATTTGAGAGTCGAACTGCAAAATCAATAGCTACACCTATGCTGTGATACCGATAGCCAAACCAGGTATTCCTTGAGGAAATCCGCTGTGCAGAATTGGAAATAGGCACCTCGGCTCAGAATATACATATTAATGTACGGAGTCAAACCTTTGTAGAATGTTACTTATTGGTATAGTGTCAAACATTTTACCGAAGGCCCCGCCTAACGAGAACCAAACACACTATGTCGAGAGTATAACTTCGTGTCCAAAGAAACAAATTTGTATACTTTATAGTGACGGGCACCTTAATTTCATGTGTGAATTAGATTGTGGAGAGACAAAGTGTCCCAGGACGTTACAAGCATCTTTGAGTGACGCACCGGTAAGTCAATAGCGTCACCTATCCTGAGATTTCGATAGTCAAACCAGGTACTCCGGGAGTCAATCCAATGAATAGCGTTGGCAATAAACACCTTATCTTGAGGTATGAAAATTAAATTACAGGCTTTATCCGTTGGAGAATATTAGCAGTTGCTATAAAGTCAGCCTTTTTTCCAATTACCTTACCGTCCGAGAAGTTATCACGCTGCACTGAGTGTGTTGCTTATAGATCACGGATACAAATTAGTTGACATTTTAGGACACGGAAGCCCTATATTCATGTATGTATGGAAAAATCGGCAGTCCAACCGTTCGGGAACGCTACCACCTTCTGTGTGAATCGAACGGCAAAATCAAAAGCTACACCCATGCTGTGATTCCTAGAGCTGCACCAGGTATTCTAGGATTGAATACGCTGAACAATATAGACAATTGGCACAACAAATCACGGTTTGAACATTAAAGTAGAAAGACAAACTGCAGGCGATCGTTACCAAATGGTATAAAGGCACTCCTTTTGCGGAAGGCCTTACCTCCGGAGAACATAAGCCGCTGCATAGGAAGTATAACTTCGTTATTAGGGAAGACATTATAATACATTTTGGTGATGCCACCTTAAATTCATGCATGAGTACGAATATCGAGGGTAAAACACTGCGAGAACGTAACCACCATTTCTGAGTGTCGAGCGGCTAAGACTATAGCTTCTCCCATCCTATGATTCCGAAGGGCAAAGCAGGTATTTCGGGAGTAAATCCGCTGTACAGTATTGAAATTAGACACCCTAATTGACGGTATAAATATTAAAGTGCAGGGGTAAACACTTGTTCTGTGACACTAATTGGTATAGAGTCAAACTGTTTACCGAAGGTCTTACCTTCGGTGAACATAATCCGCTGTTTCGAGAGTAGAACTTCGTGTTCAGAGAAAGAAAATACTATTCACTTGAGAGATGGGCACCTTAACTTCATGTATGAAGTAGAAGGTAGAGGGCCAAACCGCTCGAGAACGTTGCCACTTCCTGTAAGACAAGAACAACTAAGTCAATGGCATCACCCATCCTGTGATTCCGAGAGAAGGACCAGATATTCCGCGACTAAACCCGCAGTACTGTATTGGAAATCCACACGCTATATCACGTTATCAATATTACGGAACAGACTCAAACCATTGTAGACCGTTACCTATTTGTATAGAGTCAAACTTTTTTCAGAAAGCATTACCTACCGTGGACCAATCCGGCCGTATCGAGTGTATACCTTTGCGCTCAGAAAAGCATATTAGTTTACATCTTAGCGACGGGCACATTGATTTCATGTATGGATTAGGAGCTCAACAGACAATCTGTTCCAAAACGTCACCACACCCTTCACGAGCTGCACTGCTTAGTCAGTAGATTCTCCTATTCTGTGATTCCGTGAGTCTAACCAGGAATTCTGGGTGTGAATCCGGTGAACGGTATTGGCAAAAGACATAGTCATTCACCGCATGAATATTAAAGTACAGTGTCAAACCGTTGTAGGTTACATACTGGTACAGAGCCAAACTGTTCACAAAAGGACTCACCCTCTGTTATCGTATCCCGCTGTATAAAGAGTATAACTTTGTGTCCAGAGAAACAAATTAGTATATATTTTATTGACGTCCGCCATAATTTCAGGTATTAATTCGATGATCGTTGGTCAACCCGATGGAGAACGTTATCACCTTTCTTGAGAGTCGCACAAGTAAGTCAGTAGCTTCACCTATCCTGTGATGGCGAGAGTTAAACCGGGTATTCCGGGATTGAATACAGTGAACAGATTTGGCAATAGGCAGCTTAATTCACTGCGTGAATATTCAGGTTCAGAGACAAACCGTCGGGCAAAATTACCAAATGGAATAGAGCCATTCTTTTAACCAATACTTTACCATCCGCGAATCCCCTCCGCTGTGTTGAGAGCATAACTTCGTGTTCATCGAAAAAATTTGTATACATTCTAGTGGCGGCCACGATAATTTCATGTATGAATTAGTAGATCGAGGAGCAAGCTGTTCGAGAACGTTACCACCTTCCTTGAGAATCGAACGGCAAAGACAGTAGCATCACATATCCCTAGATACCGAGAGTCAAGCCATGTATTCCGGGAGAATATTCGCCGTACAGTATCGGCATTGAAAACCCTACTTATAATATAAATATAAAAGTACAGAGTCACACATTTGTGCAACTTTAACTACTGGTACAGTGTCGTACGTCTGACCGCAGGCCGCACCTTCCGAGAATCTAATCCGCTCTAACGCTAGTATATATATCCTCGTGCTTTGAAAAACAAATCAGTAGGCATTTTAGTGACGGGTACCTTATGATCATGTATGGATTAAAAGATCGTGGATCAAACCGTTCGATAGCGATTCCACCTTCCGTCAGAGATGATGAAGCTTTCCTTTGATTCCGAGAGTCACCCCGGGCACTCCGGGAGTTAGTCCAAAGACAACTATTGGCAATAGACACATCAATCAGCAGTATGTACACTAAAGGAGAGAGTCAAACCCTCGCTGGACATTAGCAACTGGAATAAAGTA
>NW_027471773.1:0-20585 GCF_051020765.1 Lasioglossum baleicum | reverse complement strand
ATACTGGTATAATGTCAGAAGCTCTACCGATGGCCCTACCTACCGCAATCATCACCCATGTCATCAGGAATATAACATCGTGTTCAGAGACAAATTAGTATGCAGTTTAGTGAGGGGTACCTTAACTTCATGCATGAATAAGATTGTCGTGAGTCAGACCGTTCCAGAACGATACCTAATTCTGTGAGGGTCCAACGGCTAAGTAGATAGCTTCACCCATCCCATGATTCCGAGAATCAAACCAGGTATTCCGGGAGTAAATGCGCTGGACAGTATTAGCAATCGACACCTCAATTCACGGTATTAATAATAAAGTTCAGAGTCAAAACGTTGTAGATCGTTACCTATTGCTACAGAGATAATCGTTTTACCGAACACATTGCACTACGAGAAGCGAACCCGCCGTATGGTGAGTATAACTTCGTGTTCAGAGAAGCCAATTAATATCTACTTTAGTTACGGGCACCTTAACTGTATGAATGAATTAGAATGCCGAGTGTCAAACGGTGCGGGAAGGTGACCGTCTTGTTTGAGATTCGAACGGCTAAGTCAATATCTTCATCTATCCTGGTATGTCGAGTGTCAATCCAGGTATTCAGGGAGTATATCCGCTGAACAGCTTTGGCAATAGACACCCTAGTTCACGGTTTGAATGTTAAAGTAGGGCGACGAACCGATTGAAAGCCTTACCAATTGATATAAAGTCAAACGTATTACCGAAGGCCTTAGCATACGAGAACATATACCGCTGCATCGAGAGTATAACTTCGTGATCAGAGATACAAATTAGTATATACTTTAGTGGCGGTCACCTTAATTTCAGGTATGAAATAGAAGTTCAGGTGTCAAAACGTTCGAGATCGTTTCTACGTTCTCTGAGGGTCAAACTGATGTGTTAATAGCTTCACCTATATATGTGATTCCGAGAGTCGAGCCAGGTATTCTGGGAGTAAACGCGATGTACCATTTTGGCAATAGACACCTTTGTTTACGGTTTGAATATTAGAATAGCGTGTCACGCCGTGTGAGAACGATACCATTTGCTATAAACTCAAACCTTCTACCGAAAACCATACCCTTCGAAAGCCAAGGACTCTCTATTGGGAGTATAGGATCGTGTTCAGAGGATCCAACCAGCATACGTTTTAGTGCCGGTCGCCTTAATTTCACGTATAATACATAAGATAGTGAGTCACACCGTTTGAAAACGTTACCACCTTCTTCGAAGAACGAACGACTAAGTCAATCGCTTCACCTATCCCGAGATTCCGAGAGGCAAACCTGGAAATCCGAGAGTAAGTTCTCTGATAGTATTGACAGTAGACACCTTATTTCACGGCTTGAATAAAAATGTAGAGCGTCAAACCGTTTGAGAGCATTGCCAACTGGTATAAAGTCAATCACTTTACGGATGGCTTTACCTTCGGAGAAGCAAACCTTCCGTTTCGCGAGTATAACACAGGCTCCAGTGGTACAAACTTGTATACGATTTCTAACGAGCACCTTAATTTCATGCATGACTGAGAATGTCGAGTGTCAAACCGTTCGAGAACGTTGACACCCGCTATTATAGACCAACGGTTACGTCAATAGCTTCACTTATCCTGAAATTCCGAGTGACAAACCAGGTATTCTGGGCGTATGTCCGCTGAAGCCATATGGCAATAGACGTCTTAATTCTCGATATGAATACTACAATAGTGCGTCAAACCGTTGAGAGCGTTACCAACGTGCATAAAGTTATGGGTCCTACCGAAGGTCTTACCTTCCGCGAACCTCAGCGCCTTCATCTAGAATATATTTTCGTGCTCAAAGAAAGTAATTAGTATTCAATTCAGTGTCGGACACAATAACTTCATTTATGAATTAGATGATCGAATGTCAAGCCGTTCGAGAATGTTGGCACCTTCTGTGAGAGACGAATGGCTAAGTCAATAGCTTCACCCATCCTGCGATTCCGAGAGTCAAACCAGGAGTTCCTGGAGTACATACGCTGGACAGTATTGGCAATCGGAACACTATTTCGTGGTTTGAATATTAAAGCAGTCCGTCAAACCATTGTATAACGATACCTATTTGTATAGAGTTAAACACTTTCCAGACAGGCTTACCTTTGAAGAAGGTAACCCGCCGCGTCGAAAGTATACCTTCGTGTTGGGAGTAGCGAACTAGTAAACATTTATGAGACGCGGACCTTAATATCAATATGAATAAGAAGATCGAGGGTCAAACCGTTCGAGAAAGTTGCCAACGAGTCTGAGATTCGAAGGGGTAAGGCTATAGCTTCACCTACCCTGTGGTTCCGAGAGACAAATCTGGTACCCGAGCGTAAATCTGCTGAAACGTATTCGCAATAGACACCTTAATTCACGGTTTGAATATTAAAGCAGTCCCTCAGCACTTTGTAGAAGGGTACCCACTGGTGTAGATGCAAACCTTTTACCGAAAGCGTTATCTTCCGTGAAGCTGTCCCGCCGGATCGAGAGTATATGTTCGTGTCCAGAGAAAGGCATTAGTACATATTTTAGATATGGGCATCACAATTTCATGTGTGAATTAGAAAATCAGGTGCCAAACTAATCGATTACGTGCCCACCGTCATTATGATTGGCACAGATAAGTCAACAGCTTGACCCATACTATCACGCCCAGAATCAAACAAATTACTATACAGTATAGTAACGAGCACCCTAATTTCATGCATGAGTTAGAAGATCGAGGGTCAAACCGATCGATAACATTTACCACCTTCTTCGTGAAAAGGCACATACAACACAATAGCTTCACCTATCCTGCGATTCGGAGAGTCACACTGCGTATACCAGCAATACACCCGCTGAAGACTATTGGCAATGTACACCTTAATTCTCGGCTTTATTGTTAACGTACCGACTCAAACCGTTTGAGAACTGTAACAAATGCTATAGAGTCAATCGATCTACACTAGCACGTACCTTCCGCGAATCTCACCCTCTTCATCGAGAGTATAAGTTCGTTTTCAGGGAAAGAAATTAGTCTTCATTTCAATGACGGGAGCCATAATTTAGTGCATGAATTGGAAGATCGGTATGTCAAACCGTTCGGGAATTTCACCCGTCATTTGAGTATTGAGCAGTTAAGTCAATAGTTTCACCTATCCCGAGATTCCGAGAGGCAACCCTGGAAATCCGAGAGTAAGTTCTCTGTACAGTATTGGCAATATATAACTTAATTCGCGGAGTGAATATTACAATATAGCGAAACACCATGTGAGAACGTTACTAATTTCTGTAAAGTCAGGCGTATCACCGAATGCCTTACCGTGCGAGAAAATAACCCGCCGTATCGAGAGTTTAGATACGTGTTTTGAGATACACATTATTAACCATCATAGTGTCGAGGATCTTAATACTATTATGAATAACGAGATCGTGGGTCAAATCGATCGAGGAAGTTACCTCCGTCTGTGAGAGACGGACGGTTAAGTCAATATGTTCACCTATCCCGTAATTCCGAGAATCAACCGGGGAAATCTGAGGGTATGTTCGCTGAAAGTATTGTCAGTAGACACCTTATTTCAACGCATGAATAAAAATGTAGTACGCCAAACCGTTTGAGAGCATTGGCAATTTGCATAAAGTCAAATATATTACAGATGGCCTTACTCTCCTAGAAGTTATCTCGCCGTTTCGAGAGTATAACATCGTTTTCAGAGAAAGAAATTAGTATTCAATACAGTGACGGGCAGCATAACTTCATGTATGAATTAAAAGATCGAGGGTCAATGCGATCGGGAACGATACCATCTCCTTTGAGTGTGTAACGGCTAAGTCAAGAGCTTCACCTGTGGCGTTATTCCGAAAGTCAAAGTTCCGGCAGTAAATATGCAGAACAATATTGACATTAGACATCTTTAATCACGGTTTTAATATTAAAGCAGCGCGTCCCCATTTGAGTGCGTTTCCAATTGGTATAAAGTATAACACTTCACCGAGGCCTTACCTTCCGCGAACCTCGCCTGCTTCTTTGAAAGTATACGTTCGTGTTCACTGAAAAACATTTAGTATTCATTTCAGTGACGTGCTCCTTAACTTCATGTACAAATTAGAAGATCTAGTGTCAAACCTTTTGGGATCGTTGCCACCCTATTTGAGACTTGAACTGCTGAGTCAATATCTTCACCTTTCCTTGTGATTCCGATAGTCAAGTCAGGTATTCCGGGAGCAAATCCCCTGCACAGTATTGGTAATAGACTCGTTAATTCACGGATTGAATAATAAAGTAGATAGTCAGACCGTGGAAGTATTTGTATAGAGGCAAACATTTTACCGAAGGCCTTAACTTACGTGAAGTTAACCCGCTGTATCGAGAGTATACCTTCGTGTTCTGAGAAGCAGATTATTGCACATTTTAGTGTCTGGGACTTTAATTTCATGTAAGAATGAGAAGATCGAGAGGAAAACTGTTACAGAACGTAACACCCTTCATGATGAAATAGCACATATGACGTATCCTATGTATCCGAGAGATAACTAGGTACCCCGGGAGTAAATCAGCTGAACATTATTGGTAATAGACGCATTCATTCACGGTTTGAATAGTAAAGTAGAACATCAAACCGTCTGAGAACGTTACCTATTGCTATAATGTCAACCGTCTTGCCGAATCCCTTGCCATCCGAGAAGCTAACCCGCTATATCGAGAGTACAGCTACGTGTTTTGAGAATCACATTAGTATACAATTTAGTGACAGCAACTTAGATTCCAGCATGAATTAGAATATCGATGGACAAACTGTGCGAGAATGTTACCTCCTTCTTCTAAAGTCGTACTACTATTTCAATACCTTCACCTATCCCATGATTTCGTGAGTCAAGTCAGGTATTCCGCACGTAAATATGCTGTCCGGTATCGGCATTAGGCACCCTACTTCACGGTATAAATATTAAAGGACATAGTAAAACCGTTTGAGAAGGTTACAAGTTCCTACGAAGTCAATTGTTTTACAGAAAACCTTACCCTCCTAAAAACTGACCCGCTGTATCGATAGTATAACTTCGTGTTCGGAGAAAGAAATCAGTCTTCATTTCAGTAACGGGCACCGTCACTTCACATATGAATTAGAAAATCGAGTGTCAAGTCGTTCGTGGAGGTTACAACTTTCTTTGAGAGTCGAACGGCTTAGTCAATATCTTCTCCTACCCTCTGATTCCGAAAGACAAACCAGTCATTCCTGGAGTAAATTCGGTGAACAGTTTTGGCAATGGACACCTTAATTCGCGGTATAAATAATAAAGTGGGGTGTCAAATCGTGGGTGAACGGTACGAATTGGAATAGAATCCAACTTTTTACCTAAAGCCTTACCTTCCGCGAAGCTAACCCGCTGTATCTAGAGTATACATTCGTGTTCCGAGAAGCAAATTGTTATACATTTGTGTGACGGCATCTTAACATCATGTATGAATTAGAAGATCGAAAGTCAACCCGCTTGAGAACGATACCACCTTTTGTGAGATACGAACGACTAAGGCAATAGCTTTCCCTATCCTGTGGTTCCGAGAGTCAAACTAGGTACTCCGAGAGTAAATCGACCTATCAGGATTGGCAACAGATACAGAAGTCCATGGTTTGCATTTTGAAATGGAGCGTCACTTCGTTTGAGATCGTTACCAGTCCCTACAAAGTCAATCGTTTTACCGAAAGCCTTACAGCCCGAGAATCTGACTCACCGTATATAAGGTATAACTTCGTGGGTAGAGAAACACACTAGTATAAATTTTAGTGACGGCACCTTACTTTCATGAATGAATTACAATATCGATGTTCAAACCGTTTGAGAGCATTGCCGCCCTCTTAGATGTTCGAACAGCTATGTCTATAGATTCACATGTCTTGTATTTCCGAGAGTCATATCGGGTACTCCTGGAGTCAATCAGCTTAGCAGTATTGGCAATAGGCAGCATAATTCAAGGTTTGAATATTAAAGCGGAATGTCGAACCGTTGTTGAACGTTACAAATTGGATTGGAGTCAGACGTTTTATCGAAGGCCTTCCGTTCAGCGAGCCTCACCCGCTTCATCGAGAGGGTAACTTCGTGTTCAGAGAAAGAAATTAATATCCATTTCAGTGGCGGGCACCTGAACACCATATATGATTTCGAAAATCGAGGGTCTCACAGCTCAAGAACGTTGCCGCCTTCTGCGGGAGACGAATGGCTAACTCAATAGCTTAACCTATGCAGCGAATCTGAGAGTCAAACCAGATACACCGGGAGTAAATCCTCTGAAAAGTAATTTCAATAGACACCTTAGTTCACGGTTTGAATATTGAAGCAGACAACGAGTGTCGGTGATTTTACGTGCGATACCTGCCACGAGGGCTTAAATCACATGGCCCCATGGGCGCGGCATTGGGATACGCCCAATCAGCGCGGTGTGTGGCGCACCTTACCACACACCTACCAATTAGCCCGTGGACCGCAAGTACCGCGGCGCCAACCTTGGGTCGGCCGGGACCTTCCTAAATCCCTACTGGCTCTGCAGGCCAGCGCCCGAGCAGATCTCACGCCGCTCACCAGTGGGGTATCTAACCCGTCTGAAGACGGGGTCCCCTAGCCCGCGATATGGGCTTACCACTGCCCCCTCGAGGCCATCCCAAACAACCGGGGGGGGGGGGGGGGCGGACCGAGGCCCGCCCGCCCCAGGGCTCGAACCGGTTCCCGAGGTACCAGTGTATGCAGGGCCGTACCGGTCATACCCCTCGTAAGGACACCTTACTTCCTGAATGAGGTGCTTGCTCACCTCGGCATAGGTTCGGCCGACTCCGGCACCGTGGGACCGTCAAACCCATACTGCAGTGGAGCCCGAAGACCCACCGCAGCCCCTGCGGGGTATTGAAGCAGACAGTCAAACCGTTTTGGAACGTTACCTACTGGTACAGAGTCAAACATTTTACCTATAGCCAAACCTTCGAAGACACTAACCCTCCGTGTCGAGAGTATAACTTCGTGATCAGAGAAAGAAATTAGTATTCATTTCAGTGGTGGGCACCGTTTCTTCATTCACGAATTAGAAGATCGAGGGTCAAACCGGTAAAAAATGTGACCGCCTTCTATGAGAGTTGAACTGCTGAGCCAATCGCTTCGCCTGTCCTCTGATTCGGAGAGCAAAGCCAGGTATTTCGGGTGTAAACCCGCTGAACAGCATTCGTAATAGACACCTTAATTCGCGGAATGAATATTAAGGTAGAGTGTCAAACTGATTGAGTCCGTACTCTCCCGAAATCTGTCCCGCTGCATCGAGAGTATAACTTCGTGATCAGAGAAAGAAATTTGTATTCATTTCAGTAACGGGTACCTTATCTTCATGTAGAAATTAGAAGATCGATGGTGAAACCGTTCGTGTACTGTACCACCCACTTTGAGGGACGAACGGCTAAGTCAGTAGCTTCACGCATCCAGTGGTTCCGGCCAATAAATGATAAATAATGAAGCAGACCGTCATACCGTTCTAGAACCTAATGCTATAGAGTCAAACTCTATCCTGAAGTGTTACGGAGCCGGTCACTATAATGTCTACTAATTTGTATTGCTGAACACGATGTTGCACCATAGCTACGGCGGATTATGTTCCTGGAAGGCAAGGTATGCGATGAAGGGTATGACATTATACCAATTGGTTATGTTCTTCAACGGATTAATTCTCTACTATACTATTCAAACCGTGAAATAAGATGCCTATTGTCAATTCTGTTCAGCGGATTTACTTCTGGAATACCAGTCTTGACTCTCTGGATCACAGGATAGGTGAAGCTATTGACACAGCCGTTCGACACTCAAAGAACGTGATAACGTTCTCCAAAGACATGGCCCTCAATCTTCTAATTCTTACACGACATTAAGGTGTTCGTCACTAAAATGTCTAATAATTTCTTTCGCTAAACACGAAGTTATACCCCCGATACAACGGATTATGTTCTCTGAAGGTAAGGTATCAGGAAAATAGTAAGTCGTTATGCAAATTGGTAACGTTCTCAAACGGATTAACGACCTACATTAATATTTACACCGGTAATTAATGTGTCTATTGTCAATACTGTTCAGCGGATTTCCTCCTGGAATACCAGGTTTGAATCTACCGAATCCCAGGGTAGCTGAATCTATTGACTCAGACGTTCGACTCACAAACAAGGTGATAACGTTCTCGAAAGTTTTGATACTAGATCATCCAATTCATACATGAAATTATGGTGCCCGCCACTGATATGGTTACAAATTTCTTTCTCTGAACACGAAATTACACTCTCTATGTGGCGGGAACGGTTCGCGGAAGGTAAAATCTTCGGTAAGACTTTTGACTTTTGCACTAAATGGTTGCGTTCTCAATCGGTGCTACGGTGTACCTTAATATTCAAACCGAGTATTAAGGTTTCTATTGCCAATACTGTACTACTCATTTAATCCCGCAATACCTGGTTTGACTGTCCGAATCACAAGATATGTGAAGCTATTGACTTAGCCGCACGTGTCTCCAAGAAGGTGCTAACGTTCTCGAACGCTTTGACCCTCGATGTTGATATTTGTACACAAGCATGTGTTATCCGTCCACTAAAATGCCTACTAATCTGTTTCTGTTTGCATTAAGCAGTACGCTCGCTACACCAGGATTGGATATCGGAAGGTAAGGAATTCAAAAAACGCATGACTCTATACGAATTGGTAATGTTCTCCAACGGATGGACTACCTACATAAATATTCAGACCGTGAATTTAGGTGTCAATTGCCAAAACTGTTCAACGGATTTACTCGTTAAATACGGGAGTTGACTCCCGGAATTCTAGGGTAGGTGAAGCTATCGTGTTCTCGAACGGTGTGACAATTAATCTTCTAACTCATAAGTGAAGTTACAAAAATGTATTCTAATTTTTATCTCCGATTACGAAGTTATACTCTCGATATCGCGGATTAAGTACTCGGAGGGTAAGCACTTTGGTCAAACTTTGTCATTATGCAAAGTTCGACAAAGGTTGGACTGTGTACTTCAATAATCAAACCGTGAATTAACATGTCCACTGCCTGTTCTCTTCAACGTATTTACCTTCGGATTACCTTGTGTGGCTCTCGGTATCACAGGATGGGTGAAGGTATCGACATATCTGATCGACACTCAAAGACGATGGTAACGATATCGATAGGATTGACCCTCGATTTTGCTATTCACACAAAAAGGTAACGCTTTCGTCTGCTAAATCGTCTAATAATTTGTTTCTGTGAGCTTGGAGCAGGACACTCGCTGCACCGGATTAGGTTCGAGAAAGGTAAGGTGTTGGGTAGAAAAATAAAGTTCTACCGCGAATTAAGGTATCTATCGCGCATACTGACAAGCGGATATACTCCCGGAATAACTGGATGGACTCTCGGTATCACAGGACACTTGAAGATATTGACGTAGTAGTGCCACTCTCAATGGAGGTGGTTACGTTCTCGAACGATTTGACATTCGATTCTGGTACTGAAATACGAAAATATGGTGTCCCTTCGCTAAGGTATCTACTAATATTTTTCCGTGAACCCAAAGCTAGACATTACCTCTGGCGTGTTAGGTTCTCTGAGGGTATCGTATCCGTTAGAAATTTTAAATGGATACAAATAGGTAGCGTCCCACAAGGGTTTCACAATGTGCATTAAAATTTATTCCGTGAATTAGGGTGTGTAATGCATATTCTGTACAGGGGATTTATTCCCGGAATACGTGGTCTGACTCTCGGTATGGCAGGAAAGGTGTAGCTACTGACTTATATACTCAAATGCGGTGTGAACGTTCTCGATCGGTTTGACGACCCGATCTTCTAATTCATGCATGAAGTTAAGGCTTCCGTCACTGAAATGAATACTAATTTCTTTCTCTTACAGACTTATACTCTCGGTGAAGAGGGTGAGGATCGCGGGTGGTACGTCCCAGTGTAGAACGTTTGTCTCTATATCATTTGTGTACGTTGTCAAAGGGTTTGAGTCTGTACTTTAACATTAAAGCCGAGAACCAAGGTGTATATTGTCAATAGTCTTCAGCGGATATGCTGCTGGTATACCTAGAGTGACACTCCGAGTCGTAGGATAGGTGAAGTTATTGTGTTATATGTGCCTTTTCACGAAAAAGGTGGTCGATCAGTTTGACCCTCGATCTTCTAATTCATGCACGAAAATAAGGTGCTCATCACAATGCTGTATTGTAATTTGTTTCACTCTGGACATGACAGTACGGGGCAAGCTGTTGACTTAACTGTGCCATCCTTAAAGACGGTGGACACGTAATCGATTGGTTTGACACCTGATTTTTTAATTCATACATGATATTGTGACGGCCATCACTAAAATGTGTACTAATGTCTTCCTCTGGACACGAATATGTGCTCTAATTAAAAATCTAATAGCTTCTCGGGAGGTAAAGGTTTCGGTAAAAGGTTTGCATCTACACCAGTGGGTACCGTTCTACAAAATGTTGAATGTCTGCTTTAATAATCATACCAAGAATTAAGGTGTTTATTGCAAATACGCTTCAGCCGATTTACCCTCGGGTAACAGATTTGTCTCTCGGAATAACAGGATAGGTGCAGGTATAGCCTTACCCCTTCGAATCTCAGACAAGTTGGGAACATTCTCGAACGGTTAGACTCTGGATCTCCTAATTCATACATGAAATTGAGGTGCCGCCACTAAATTGTATACTAATGTGTTTCCATAAATACATAGGTATACTCTCGATACGGCGGCTTAGTTTCTCCGACGGAAAAGGATTCGGTCAAACGTTTGACTTCATAGCAATTAGTAACGTTCTCACACGGTGTGACGCCCAATGTTAACATTCACTCCGCGAATTAAGATGCCAATTGCCAATGCTCTGCAGCTAACTTACTCCCGGAATACTGGGTAAGACTCCTGAAATCGCAGGATATGTGAAACTACTGACTTAGCCGCTTGTCTCTCAAAGGAGGTGTTATCGTTCTCGAACGGTTTGTCCCTCGATCTCTTAATTCACACATGAAGTTAAGGTGCTCGTCGCTAAAATGTATACTAGTTCGTACCTCTGAACACGGTGTTATACTCCCGACACAGCGATGCAGGTTTCGGAGGGTAAGGCATTCTGCAATAATTTTGACACTACACCTATAGGTAATGTTCTACATCGGCTTGAGGGCCTGCTTTTAATATTCAACACGTGGAATAAGTTGCCTATGGCCCATACAGTTCCGCTGATTTACTTCCGGAATACCTGGCCTGCTTCTCCGATCACAGGATAGGTGAAGCTATTGCCTCACCGTTTCGACTCCCAGAGAAGGCGGTAACATTCTCTAACGGTTTGTCTCTCGATTTTGATATTTGTACACGAAAATGAGCTGTACGGCATCGAAAATGAGTACTAGTTTGTTTCCGTTAACAATAAGTAAGGCACTAGCTTCTGCGGTTTACGTTACCTTATGGTACAGTATTCGGGAAGAATACGGACTTTATACGAGTGGATAAATTTCCCCGACGGTTTGACTCCTTACTCCAATATTTATACCCAGAATTATGGTGTATCTTGCAAAATCATTCAGCGGTTTTACTAGCAGAATACCTGGTTTGCTCCTCCGAATCACAGGGTTGGTAAAGCTATTGACTTAGCCGTTCGACTCCCAAGGATGTTGATAACATTCTCGATCAGTTTCACAATCGATTTTCTAGTTACTACATCATGATACGGTACCTGATACTGAAATAAATACTAATTTCCATCTCTGAACACGAAGGTAAACTCTCGATGAACCTTGTGATGTTCACGAGTGGTACGGCCGTCGGTAGTGCCTTTGACTTTATTGCAATTTATAACGATCTAACACGGTGTGACGCTCTATTTTAAAATTCACTACACGAATTAAGGTATCTATTGCCAATAATGTATAACGCATTTACACCCGGAATATCTCGCTCGACCGTGGCAATCACAGAATAGGTGGAGCTATTGATTTATCCGTTCGACCCTGAAGCAGGGAGGTAACGTTCTCGAACGGTTTGACCATCTATACCCTAATTCATACATGAATTTAAGGTACCGTTACTGAAATGGAGACTAATATATACTCTCGTTACAGCGGGGTAAGATCTTGAACCGTAAGGTCTTCACCAAATCTTCTGACATTATACCAATATGTAACACTCTACAAGGGATAGACTGTGTACATTAATATTTATACCTTGAATTAAGATGTCCATTCCCAATAATGTACAGTTTTGTGACTCTCGGAATGCCTGGTTCGTCCTTCGGAACACAGGACAGGTGAAACTGCTGATTTATCCGTTCGAATCCCAAAAATCAGAAATGGCGGTAACGATCCCGAACGTTATGATAATCGATCTTTGAATTCATTCATGAATTAAATGTGGCCATCACTAAAATTTATAGCAATATATTCCACTGATCTCCAGATTATACGCGCGATACGACGCGTTGGACTTTCGGAGCGTACGGATTTCTGTACAACGTTTGACTTTATTCCAATTGGTAACGCTCTCAAACGGATTGACGCACTTCTTTCGTATTCAGGCCATGAATTAATGTGACAAATGACAACTCTACTCAGCTCATTTCTCACGGAATGCCTGGATTGTCTCTCTCAATCACATGATATGAGTATTTATTTACTTAGTCGTTCGTCTCTCAGAGTATGAGGTATCGTTCCCGAACGGTTTGACACTCGATCATCGAATTCGTGCATGAAATTACTGTGCCCGTCACTAAATTGTATACCAGATCATATCTCTGAACACGAAGATATACTCTCGAAACGGCAGGTCTGTTTCTCCGTTGGTAAGGCTATTTCTAATGTGTGTGTCTTCTTACCAATTGGCAATGCTCGAAAACGGTTAGACACTCTTCTTTACTATTCACACCGTGAATTAAGGTGTCCCTTGACAGTACTGATCAGCGGATTTACTCAAACAATACCTGCATTGACTCTTCGAATCATTGTAAACGTGAAGCAATTGACTTAGCCGTTCATCTCTCAAAGATGGCGGTAACGCTCCCGAACGGTTTGTCCCTCTATCTTCAAATTCGAACTAGAAATTAAGGTGCCCGTCGCCAAAATGTATTCTAATTTGCTTCTCTGAACACGAAGTAATGCCCAAGATATAGGGTGTTATCGTCTCGGAAGGTTATATCTTCTGAAAAACATATATCGTTATTCATTTACGTAACGCTCTACAGATGTACGTCGGTCTGCATTAACATTCATTCCAAGAATTAAGATGATTATTACTAATTCTGACCGGGGTATTTACTACCGGAGTAGCTGGTTTGCTCTTCGAATCCCAGGATACGTAAAGCTAGTAACATAGCCATTCGAATCGCAAAGAGGGTAGTAACGTTCTCGAACAGTTTATCTCCCGATCTTCTAATCCACACATGAAATTAGAGCGCCAAATGCTAAAATGTAAACTAATGTGTTTCTCTGAGCACAAAGTTATACTCTCGATACGGCAGGTTTGGTTCACGGTAGGTAAGGCTTTCTGTAAAAAGTTCGACTCTACACCAATAGGTATAGTTCTACAAAGGTTTAGCGATCTATCTTAATATTCATACTGTGAATTACGGTGTCCGTTTCCAGTAGTGCGCAGCAAATTGACTACCAGAATACCTTCTTTGACTTTTGCAATCACAGGATAGTTGTTGCGGTTGATCTAGAGTTTCGGTTCTCGGAGTTGGTGGTAACGTTATGGATCGGTCTGAACCACGATCTTCTAATGCATACATGAAATTAAGGTGCTCGTCACTGAATTAAAGGCTAATTTCTTCCTCAGTGCACGAAGTTATACTTGGTGAGATTGGTTCTCCGTATGTAAGGGCATCTTTAAAACTTTTGACGTTACAGAAATTAGATACGTTCTCACTCGGTGTGACGCTCTATTTTAGTATTCACTCCGCAAACTAGGTATATATTGTCAATACTGCATACCGCCTTTACTGCAGGAATACCTGCAATGACTGTAGAACACACAGGATAGGTGCAGCTATTGAATTAGGCGTCCGAATCTCAAGGCTGGTAGTATCGTTCGGGAACGGTTTGAACCTCGATCCAGTAATTCATACATGAGAGTATGGTGCCCGACACTAAAATATTTATACAGGAAAGTAGGGTTTCTATTGCCGATACTTTACAGCGGATTTACTCCCAGAGTACCTGGTTTGACTCTCGGAACCACAGGATAGGGAAAGCTATTGCCTTAGTCGTTCGTATCTCACAAAAGGTGGTATCGTTCTCAAGCGTGTTGATTTTCGATCTTCTAATTCATACATGATGTTAAGATGCCGTCACTGGAATTAAGACTAACATCTTTCTCTGATCAGGAAGGTGTACTCGCGATGAAGTTGCTGATGTTTGCGGAAGGTATGACAATCGGGAAAACGTTTGACCTTATACCAATTGGCAACGATCTCATACGATTTGACGCCCTACTGTAATATTCAAACCTCGAATTATGGTGTGTACTGCTAAAACACCTTGCCGGACTTTCTCCCAGAATTCCTGGTTTGACACCCGTCACATCGGAATAGCGTGAAGCTATTCACACATCCGTTAGATTCTCAAATAATATGGTACCATACAAAAAAGGTTAGACGCTCGATCTCCTTCATAAAATTACGGCGCCCGTTACAGAAACGAAGACAGATTTCTTTCTCTGAACACGAAGTTATACCCTCGCATCAGCGGGTTAGCTTCATTGAAGGTAAGGCTACCGTTATACTGTTTGACTTTATACCAAATGGCGTCGATCTCAAAGAGCTCTACGCTCTACTTGACTATTCAAACCGCGAATTAAGGTGCCGATTGCCTGCACTGTTGAGCCGATTTACTGCCAGAATGCCTGGCTTGCCTCTTCGAATCACAGGATAGGTGAAGATATTTACTTAGCCGTTCGTATCTCACAGAATGTTGCAACGTTCCCGATTGGTTTAATCCACGAATATCTTCTACCTTTAAATTATGGTGCTCGTCACTGAAATGTATACTGGTTCGTACCTCTGAACACGGTGTTATATTCTCGATACAGGGGCTCAGTTTAACGGAGGGTAAGGTGTTCTGCAAGAAATTTAACTCCACTGGAATATGGTGAATTCTACAATGGGCTGAGGGCCGGCTTTATTAATTCACTGCGCGAGTTAAGGCATCTATTTCCGATGCTCTTCAGCGGATTTTCAATCGGATTACCTGGTTTGACTCTCGGAATCGCACGACAGGTGAAGCTATAGACTTCGCCGTTTGTCTCGCACAGAAGGTCGTAAAGTTCTACATCGGGTTGACCCCCGATCCTTTAATTCAATCATGGCGTGATACTGCCCGTCTACTGAAACCGAGACTAGTTTCTTTCTCGGAACACGATGTTATACCCTAGAAGCCTCGAGTTTGCTTCTCCGAAGGTAAGACCATCGGTAATGTGTTTGACTCTGTTCCAATTAGCAAGGATCTAAAGCCGTCAGACGCTTTTCTTTACTACTCAAACCGTCAATTAAGGTGTCTATTGGCAATACCATTCCGTGGATTTACTCTTGGTTTTCCCGGGTTCACTCTTGGAATCACGGGATAGGTGAAGCTATTGGATTATCCGCTTGACAATGAAAGAGGGTAGCAACGTTCTTGAGCGGTTTGGTGCTCAATTTTCTAACTGGTAAATAAAGTCAGGGTGTCATGCACGGAAATGAGTACTAATTTCGTTCCCTGAACATGAAGTTATACTGTCTAAACGGCGGGTTAGTTTCTCGGAAGATAAGACCATCGGTAAAGTGTTTGACTCTATACCAACATTTGACGAACTGTAACTGTTTGACGGTCTGCTTTAATATTCAAACCGTTAATGAATGTGTTTGTTTCCAATACTCTTAAACCAGATACCCCGGGAGTAATTATGCTAATTACTCTCGGAATCGCTGGATACGTGAAACTATTGACTTACCCGTTCGTTTGACACAGAAGATAGCAACGTTCACGAACGGATTGGCAATCCATCTTCCACTTCATGCATGAAATTAAGGTGCACGTCAGTAAATGTATACCAGTTCGTACCTCTGAAGGCGGCGTTATACTCCCGATGCAGCGTGTTAGTTTTCCGGAGGGTAAGGCAATCTGTAAGAAGTTTGACCCCACATATATAAGTAATGTTCTACAAAGGCTGTACGCTCTACTTCACTGTTCTAGCCGTGAATTAAGGTGTCTATTGGCAATACTGTTTAGCGGATTAACTCCAGGAAATACCTAGGTTAACCTAGATATTACAAACTACAATACATTTTAATTTCGGGCACCACAACATCATGTAAGATTCAGATGATCGAATGTTAAACTGTTTGAGACCGCTACCTCCCTGTTTGAGAGTCGAACGGATAAGTCAAGAGGTTAACATATCCAGAGATTCCGTGTGCAAGTCCAGGTATTCCGGGAGTCTGTCTGCTATACAGTATTGGTAACGGACAACTTATTTCACAGTTTGAATATTAACGTAGAGCGTGAAACCGTTTGAGAACGATACCAGTTGGTATAATGTCAAACGTTTTACCAATTACCTTACCTTCCGAGAAAATAACCCGCTTCACCTATTCCAAGGTTCCAAGAGTCAAATGAAAGTTTTGGGGAACATATCAGCTGATCAGTATTGGCAATAAACACCTTAATTAACGGTTTGAATGTTAAAGTAGAGCGCTAAAGAGTTTGAGAACGTTTCCAATTGGCATTATGTCAAACGTTTTACTCGCGACCTTGCCCTGCGAAATCCAAACGCGCTGTATCGAGAGTATGAAAAGGTGTTGAGAGGATCAAGTCGGTACTCGTTTTCGGCCCCGGCACCCCAATTTTATGTATGAGGTAGAAGAGTGAGCGTTAAACCGTTTGAGACCGATACCACCTTCCTTGAGAATCGAACGGCGAAAACAATAGCTTCACCATTCCTATGATTTCTAGAGCTATACCAGGTGATCCTGGAGTGAATCCGTTGATCAGCATTGCCAATAGACACCTTAACTCACCGTATGAATATTAAAGTAAAGTGTCAGACGGTCGATGAAAATTACTTACTCGTATAATGTCATTCTTCTTACAGAATACCTTACATTAATCTATCCCGCTGTAGCCAGTGCCTTACTTATGGTTCACGGAAACAAATTAGTACGCTTTATATCCGAAGCACCCCATATTTTCTTGTATGAACTGGGTTATCGTGAATCAAACTATTCGAGAGCGTTACCACCTTCTGAGGGAGTCGAACGCCTAAGTTAATAGCTTCACAAAATCCTGAGATTCAGAGAGTGAAACCAGGTACTACGGGAGTAAAAAATATCCTGAACAGTATTGGCAATAGACACTTCATCTCACGGTTTGAATATCAATGCAGACTGTGAACCGCTGTAAAACGTTACCAACTGCAACAAAGTCAAACGATTAAACGAAGACCTTACCCCCCGAAAAAATAACCGCTGCTTCGAGTGTATAACCTCGTATTCAGAGAAAGAAATTAGTATTCCTGTCAGTGACGGGCACCTGATGTTAATGTATGAATTACAAAATCAATGGTGAAACCGTTCGATACATTTAGCACCCTCTGTAAGGGTTAAACGGATAAGTCAGTAGCTACATATGTCTTGTGGTACCGAGAGTCAAATCAGGTAATCCGGGAGTAAGTCCTCTGATGGATATTGGCATCTGACACCTTAATTCACAGTTTGAAAATTAAAATGGATCATGCAACTGTTTGTGAACGTTTCCAATGTTTATGGAGTCAAACGCTTTAACGAAGGCCGCACCATCCGCGAACCTCACCCGTTTTAACGACAGTATAATTTCGTGTTCAGAGGATCAAATTAGTAAACATTATAGTGATGGGCACATTAACTTCATTATGAACAGGAAGATCGGGTGTCAAGCCGCTCGAGATCTTTGTCACCTGCAGTAAGAGACGAACGGCTATGTGAATAGCTTCACCTATACTTAGTTTCGGTGAATCAAACCAGGTATTCCGACAGTACATGAGCTGACCAGTTTGTCATATACTCTACCGATGTCCTCACCCTCGGTGAATCAAACTCGCCGTTTCGAGAGTATGTTGTTAGTGACCAGAGGAAGAAATTAGTACACATTTGAGTGACGGGTACCGTAATTTCAGGTATGAGTTAGAAGATCGTGCATCAAACCGTTCTAGAACGTT
Source organism: Lasioglossum baleicum (assembly GCF_051020765.1). Taxonomy (NCBI): domain Eukaryota; kingdom Metazoa; phylum Arthropoda; class Insecta; order Hymenoptera; family Halictidae; genus Lasioglossum; species Lasioglossum baleicum. The sequence continues at coordinate 2,378 of NW_027471773.1, read as the reverse complement.
TCCACCTACATTGAGGGTCGCACAGACACGAGAATAGCTTCACCTCTCCTGCCAATGCTAGAGTCAAACCAGGTTTTTCGCGATATATCTTGCAGTACAGTATTGGAATTTGACATCGCTATATCAAGTTATCAATGTTACGGGACAGTGTCAATCCATTGTAGATCGCTACCTACTCTATACAGCCACCACTTTTACAGATGGCCTTGCCTTGAAAGAGTCTATCCTGATGTATGTGGGTTATGACTTCGCGTTCAAGTAAGGATATTAGTATATATCTATGTGACGGAACCCTTAATTTCATGTACGAATAAGAAGGTCGTGTATCAAAACCGATCGAGAGCTTCACCAACTTCCTTGGGAGTAGAACGGCAGAGGCACTAGCATCACGTAGACGTGCTCCCGAGAGTCAAGCTTGGAATTACAGGAGTAAATCCACTGAACAGTATGCGAAATATACACATTAATTCACGGTATGAATATTGAAGTAGAGATTCAAACCGACGGAAAACATTACCAATTCGTATAAAGTAATTCTTTCTACACAATACCATACATTCCTACAACACAGCCCGCTGTAGCGAGTGTCTATCTTAGTTTTCACGAAAACAAATGTTTGGACATTACAAAAGACGGACACCTGAGTTTCACGTATGAATAGCAAAATCGAGAGTCGATCTGTTCTAGAACGTTAGCATCTTTTCTGAGAGCCGTACTGCTAAGTCAACACCTCCATCCACCCTGTTATTCCGGGAGTCAGACCAGGTATTCAGCGTGTAAATCAAACCTCTTACCGGATACTTTACCCTCCGAGATCCTATCCCGCCGCAGCATGTGTTATGCTTAGTGTTCTAGGAAACAAATTAGTAGACACTTTAGCAGACGGACACATTAATTGCATGTATGACTAAGAAGGTGAAGGGTCAAATCGTTCGAGAACGATACCACGCCGTATGACAGTCGCATGGGTATGCGAATAGCGTCACGTTTCCTGTGATTTCGAGAGACGAACCAGGTATTCCGTGAGCATTCCACTGAACATTATTGGTAATAAACTACTTCATTAACGGTTTCAAAATTAGAATGGAGCGTCAAACAGTTTGAGAACGTTACCACCCACTATGAGAGGCGAACGGCTATGTGAATAGCGTCACCGGTCCTGTGATTCTGTGTATCAAAACTGGAATACCGAGAGTAATTCCGCTGAACAGTTTCGGCAATAGACAGCTTACTTCACGGTATGAATGTTAAAGCATATTATCAAACCGTTGTGGAATTTTACATATTCATATAGAGTCAAACCCTTTACCGATGACCTTACCTTGCGTGAAGCCAATTCGCTATATCGAGAGTATGACACCGTGTTCAGAGAAGAAAGTTAGTGACGGGCACCTTATTGTCCTGTGTGAATTTGTAGATAGAGAATCAAACCGTTTGATAGCGTGACGAGCTTCCTTGATATTAGAAGAGCTAACACAATCGCTTCATTGGGAGTCGAATAGCAAAATCAATTGCATCACCTATCCAGTAACTCTGAGAGTCAAACCATGTATTCAGGGAGTAAATACGCTAAACAGTTTTGGCAAAAGGCACCATAATCCACGCTATGAATAATAAAGCATACCGCCATACCGTTGCAGATCGTTACCTAATGCTATAGAGTCAAACTCTATGCCGAAGTGTTAAGATACCCGTCACTAAAATGTCTCCTAATTTGTATCGCTGAACACAAAGTTGTACCCTCGATGCAGCAGATTATATGCGCTGAAGGTAAGGTATCAGGTAAATAGCATGTCGTTATGCGACATTGGTATCGTTCTCAAACGGTTTTACTCTCTATCTTGATATCCATACCGTGAATGAAAGTGTCTATTCCCAATACTTTTCGTGGATTTACCCATTAAGTTGCAGGGTTGACACTCGGAATCACACTATAGGTCAAGCTATTATCTCAGCCGTTCAAGTCTCAAAGAAGTTGGTAATGTTCTCGAATGGTTTGACCCTCGATCTCCTAATTCACACATGAATTTAATGTGCCCGTCATTGAAATGAATAATAATTTCTTTCTCTGAGCACGAAATTGTATTCTCGATACAGCGGGTTAGTTTTGCGGAGGGTACAGTCTTCGGTAAAGCGTTTGACATTATACCAATTGGTAGTGCTCTCAAACGGTTTCACGCCCTACTTTAATATTCAAAACGCGAATTAAGATGTCCATTGCCAGTAGTGCACAGCAGATGACTTCTGGAATACCTGGATTGACTCTCGAGTCACAGAATGGGTAGCGCTTATTACTTGTCCGATCGAGTCTCGAAGAAGGTGACAACTTTCTAGACCGGTTTCGATCTTGTTCTTCTTATTCATAATGGAATGATGGT
>NW_027471772.1:0-20591 GCF_051020765.1 Lasioglossum baleicum | reverse complement strand
CTCCAGCCGTGTCGCTCCGGAAGCGTAGGTGCGCATACAGGCAATCATATAAAATAGCTATCAGTTTAACAGTATAACCTCACGAGCGTGAACTCAGATAACAGCAGAGGCGCATTTACCATGAAATACAATCATTTAAACTAAAAACTGAAAGTTATGAAAGAAATAGGAAATGTCGTAACTGTAAATTACATTATGTACATAGATATGGACAACTGGGAAGAAATATATACTGTACTACATCAAGCTTACAGAAATTAACAAAGACCATCCAGTAGTACCGGTCCGATTTGCCGTATGCAGCTGCAAGTCCACTCCAGCCGTGTCGCACCGATGGCATAAGTACGTATGCAGACCAACGAATAAAATAAGAATGATTTTAACCACATTTTGGCTTAAACGTACTCTCAACTAATGGCAAAGACTCTTTTACTAAGAACTACAATTTCTTACACTAAACATTGAAAATTTTGATAAAATGGAAAATATCATACACTAAATTACAGTATGCATAAATAAATGGATGACTGGGAAAAAATGCTTGCGATACAATATGAAGGTTAATGAAAATGCCGAAGATCATACAGTAGTGTTGCTCCGATCTACCAAATGCAACTACAAAGCTACTCCAGTTGTATCGCTTCCTAGGCGTAGGTACATATAGAGGCAATCGTATAAAGGAAAAGTCAGTTTAACAAAATAATGTTATAAACGCGCATTCAACTTATTCCAACGGCACTACTTCTAGGAAAGAATTTTATAAACTAAAATTTGTGAACTTTGAAAATAATCGGAAACATCATACGAGTAAATTACAACATGCACAAACAAATGGACGACTGAGAAAAATGCATACGGTACAAAATTAAGGATAAGGAAATTAACGAAGAACATCGAGTAGTGCCGCCCCGATCTACAGAAAGCAACTACAAGACGACTGCAGTAGTATCGTCCTGGCAGCGTTGGTACATATGGAGACAATTATATAAAATAACAAACAATTTCACAAAATATCGCCATGTATGTACATTTAGTTAATTTCAAAGACTCTATTGCTATGAAATACTTTTTCTAAAAATAAAGATTGAAAATTTTAAAAAATAATCGAAAATATCACAACAGTAATTTACAGTCTTTATAAGTTAATGGAAAATTGGGAGAAAATGCGTGTGGTACAATATCATGGTTAAAGAAAATAACGAATATCATACAGTAGTGTCCCTCCTATCTACCGAATTCATCCGCAAGACCACCCTAGCCTTGTCACTCAAACAGCTTGGATACGTATACAGACAATCATATAAAATAACAATAACCTTAACCAAATAATTTCATAAACGTACAGTCAGCTAATTCCAAAGCCACGTTAACAAAGGAATACAATTTTTTAAAACAAAAATTGTAAATTTCGAAGAAAATCGAAATTATCATAACAGTACGTTCCAGTATTTATAAATAAATAGGAAACTACGAAGGAAGGCATACTGCAGAAGATCTAGATAAAAGGAATTAACAATGGCTATCCAGTATGGCGCTCAGGACTGCCGTACGCAACTACAAGACCACTCCAACCATGTCGCTCCGAAAACGTACGCACATATATAATCAATCACATAAAATAACAAAGAATTCGACATAATATTTTCATAAACGTACACTTCTACTAACAAATACAATTTTTTTATATTAGAATCTAAAATTTTGAAAAAAATCGAAAATATCATAACAGTGCATTACAGTATGTATAAATAAATGGGGACCAGCAAGAAATGCATGCGGTTAAGTATCATGGTTAACGAAATTAACGAGGATCATCCAGTAGTGCAAATCGGAACTGCCGTACGTAACAACAAAACATCGCCAGCCTTGTAGCTGCCGGAGCGGAAGTACGTATACAGACAATCATATAAAGCAGCAATGAATATAACATGATATTGTCATAAATCTAAACTCACAAAATTCACAAGAAACTTTTACAAGGAAATACAATTTTTTGTAATAAAAATTGAAAATTATGAAAAAAAATTTAAAATATCATTACAGTAAGTAACAGTATTCATAAGTAAATGGATGGCTGGACAAAACGCATACAGTGCAACATGAATGTTAACGAAATTATCGAACACCATCAAGACATGTCGCTCCGATGCAGCGAACGCAACTACAAGATGACTCCAGTCGTGTCGCTCCGGCAGCGCAGGTACATATGGTGACAATCATATGAAATAACAAGGAATTTAACATAATATTGTCACAAACGTATGCTCACCTAATTCCAATGGCACTTTTCATATGCGATATAATTTCTGAAATTAAAAACTTGAAATTTTGAAAAAAAATCGAAAATATCATTACATTATATTACAGTATGTATAAATAAATGGAAGACTGCAAAAAAATGCATACGGTACTATATTAGGGTTAAAGAAATTACCGGAAATCACACAGTCGCGTCGTTCAGAGCTACCGAAAGCAACTACGAGACCACGACATTCGTGTCGCTCCGGATACTTAGGTACGTACACAGATATTCATACAGAATACCATCAAATTTAACAAAATATTTTCATAAACGTGCTCTCAACTAATTCCGAAGGCACTTTTATTAAGGAATACAATTTTTCAAAATAATGGTTAAAGATATTGAAAAAAAAAAAAAAACGAAAATATGATGACATTCAATTGCAGTATATATTCGTAAATGGAAAACTGGATGAAATTGTATACATTCCAAATTAAGGATAGAGAAATAAACAAAGATCATACAGTAGCATCGCTCCGATCAACCGAAGGCAAATACGAGGCCATTCGAGTCGTGTGGCTGAAACAGCGTAGCGACGTATACAGAAAGCCATGTAAAATAACAATAGTTTAACAAAATATTTTTGGATACCTACACTCAACTAATTGCAAAGATGTCTGTCTTAAGAATTGCAATTCTTGAAATTAAAAGTAGGACATTTTGTACAAAATCGAAAATGCCACAAGAATAAATTACAGTACGCATAAATACGTAGAAAAATGGGAGATGTGCATAGGCTGAACCATTCAGTATTGTGGCTCCGATTTACTGTATACAACTCCAACACCACCCTAGTCTTTTCGCCCCGGCAGCGTAGGAAAGTATACAGACTATCATATTAAGTAACAAGGAATTCAACAGGATACCGACATCAACATACATTGAACTAACCAGAAGGGCGCTTTTACTGAACAGTAGAATATTTAAAATTAGAAATTAGAAATGTCGAAAAAGAAAGAAAAAAAATAATGCATACGTTAAAATATCGAGACTAATGAAATTGACCAAGCCATTCCAGTATTGTCGCACCGAGGTACCGTACGCAGCTACGAGTGCATTTCCCTCGTGTCGCCCCGTTGCGTCAATGCGCTTACGTTGACCGACAAAGTCGTGTCGCACCGATATACCGTACGCAAATACAAGTCCACCCCAGTCGCGTTGCTCCGGAGGAGTAGGTGCGTATATAGAAATCAAATATAAAATTACAGTAAGTTTAACATAATATTGTCATAAACGTAATTTCAACTAATTCAAAGGACACTTTTACTAAGTATTACAAGCTTTCAAATTTAAATATCGGTAATTTTGAAAACAAATCGAAATTCCCATAGCATTTCATTACAGTACGTATAAATGAAAGGAAAACTGGAAAGAAGAACGCGGTAAAAAATCAGGGTCAAAGAAATGAACGAAGATCTTCCAATATGCCCCTCCGATCTGACCTACGCAACTACATGACCACAACAGGCGTGTCGCTCCGGCACCGTAGGAACGTATCCCTACAATCACGTACAATAACCATAAATGTAACAAAATAATGTCAAAAACGTTCACTCATCTAATGTCACAGGCACTTTCAATACGTAATACAATTTTTTGAAATTACAAACTGCATATTAAGTAAAAAATCGGTGATATCTTAAGAGTAAATTGCAGTGTTATTAATAAATTTAAGACAGGAATGAAATCCACACCGTACCAAACCAGAGTTAAAGAAATTGACGACGACCATCCAGCAGTGCTGTTCCGACAAACTGAAGGCAACTGCGATTCCAGGACAATTATATAAAACAACAGAGAATTTAATAAAATATTGTCATAAACGTACACTCACCCAATTCCAGAGACAAATTTCCTAAAAAATACAAGTTTTGTCATTAAAAATTGGAAAATTTTGAAAAGTCGAAAATATCATAACAGAAAATTACAGTATGTATAATTAAATGGTGGACTGGGAAGACTGCATGGGGTACTACATCAAGCTTAATGAAATTAACGAAGACCATCCATTCGTACAGATCCGATCTGCCATAAGCAACTAAAAGACCCCGCGAGCCGTGTTACTCCGGAAGCGTACGTACGTATAGTGACAATCCTATAAATAACCAAGAATTTAGCAAAATATTGTCATGAACGTACATTCTACTAATTCGAGAGCGCTTATCCTAAGAAATATGTTTCTTGAATGTAGAAATTGGAAATTATGAATGAAATTGAAAATATTGTAAGTGTAAAATACGGTGTGTATAAGTAAATAGAAAACTGGGGAAAAGATCCACACTTTACGATTTCCAGATTAAAGAAATTAACGAAAACCATCAAGTTGTGTAGCTCCAATGTACCGTACACAACTACAAGTCTACTCCAAACCGGTCGCACGGGCAACGTAGGTCCGTATACAGACATTCGTATAAAATAATAATAAGCTTGGCATAATATTATCATAAACGTACATTCCACTAACTGAAAGGGCTCGTTTACTAAGAAATACAATTTTTCATACAAAAAATGAAAATTATGTAGAAAATGACGAATACCTAAACAGTAAATTACAATATATATAAATAAATGGAAAACTTGGAAAAAATGCATACGTTACAAAATCAAGGTTTCATGAAATTATCGAAGAACATTCAGTTGTGCCGCTCCGTTCTGCCATACGCAACTTCAAGGCCTCGCTAGTCGATTTGTTCTGGCAGCGTAGGTACGTATAGAGCCAATTGTATAAAATAACAATAAGATTAACATAGTATCGTCATAAACGAACGCTCAGCTAATTCATAATTCACTTCTACTGAAAAAATACAATATTTTCAAAATATAAATTGAAAATTTCGAGGAAAAGGGAAAGTTGCATGACAGCAAATTGCAGTACAGAAAAATAAATAAAACAGTTCAAAAGAATGCATACGGTACAATATTATAAGCAAAGAAGGTAACGAAGATCATGCAATATGCCGCACCGATTTGCAGTAAGCAACTACAGAACCGCGCCAGTGGTAGCGCTCCGACAGCGTAGACACGTATATAGACAATCATATAAAATGACAAGCTTAAGAAAATTGTGTCATAAATGTAAGCCGAATAACAATAAAGACACTATTACTAAGAAATACAATTTTTCAAAATTAAGATTGAAAATTTCAAAGAAGATCGAAAATATCAGAACAGTATATTACAGTATTCACAAATAGATAGAAAACTGCGAAATAATACATGCCGTACAAAATTATGGTTAAAGAAAATAACGATGGACATCCAGTGGTGCCGCCTCGATGTGCAGTACGCAACAACAAGACTACGAGAGTGGGTCGCTCCTACACCATAGGTACGTATACAGATTATCATACAAAATAACATCAAGCTTAAAATAGTATTGACATAAACGTTAGCTCAATTAATTCCTAGGGGACATATACAGGGAAATACAATTTTTTAAATTATCATCGAAAAAGTTGAAACAAATCGAAAGTATCATAACACTATATAACAGTATGTATATATAACTGGAAAACTAGGAAAAAATGCATACGGTACAATATCAATGTCAGTGAAAATTATGAAGATAATACAGTAGTGTCACTCCAAACTGGTGTACGCGACTGCTAGACGTTGCCAGTCATGTAGCTCTGGCAGAGTCGGAACGTATAGAGGCAATCATATAAAATAACAATGAGATTAACAAAATATTGTCATTAACGTTCACTCCACTAATTCCAAACGCACTTTACTAAGATATTCAATTTCTTAAATTTAAACCGGAACATGTTTCAAAAAAACGAATATTTCATAAGTACACATTACAGTACATCTAAATAAATCGAAAACTGGGAACAAATGCATACGGTACATTATCAAGGTAAGAGAAATTAACGAAGACCGTCCAGTAGCGCCGATCTCTTCTGCCGTACACAACTACAAGACCTCGACACCCGTGTCGTGCCGGGGGCGTAGGTACACCTACAGACAATCCTATAAAATAACAACAAACCTGACAAGATATTGTCATAAACTTACACTCAACTATTTCTAAAGGCAGCTTTAATATGAAATGCAATTTCTTGCAATAGAAATCGCAAATTATGAAAGAGAAATCGAAAATATCATTACAGTAAATTAATGAACGTATAAAATAATTGGACAAATTGAGAAAGAACGCATACAGTTTAAAATCATGGGTTACAGAAAGTAACGAGGACAATCCAGTATGCTGCTCCAATCTGCCGTACCCAACTACAAGACCACTACAATCGTACCGCTCCCGAAGCTTAGGTACGTATTCAGTGCATCATATAAAATAGATAGAATTTAACATAATATTGTCATCAACGTACACACAACTGATTCCAAAGGCACTTTTACTAATACATACAATTTTTTAACATAAGAATTGAAAATTTAGACGAAAATCGGAAATATCGAAACAGTAATTAACATAATGTATAAATGAATGGAAAAATTGTTGAAAAATTCATACGAAGTAAAAGAATGGAGAAATATGTAGAAACCTGGGCGGAAATGCATATGGTACGCATTCACATTTAAAGAAATTAACGTAGATCATCCATTAGCGTTGTTCCGATGAACCATACACAACTACAAGTCCACTCCAGCCATGTTGCGCTGGCAACGTAAGTACATATAGAGACAATCATATAATGTAACAAAGAATTTTACATGATACTGTCATCAGCGTACACTCAACTAATTCCATAGGCACTTTTACTATGAAATCCAGTCTCTTACAATAAAACTTGGAAATTTTGAAAAAAAGAATTTGAAATATCATAACTGTAAATTGCAGAATGTTTAAATAAATGAACAAATTGGAAACAAATGCATACGGTTCGAAACCATAGTTACAGAAATTAACGAAGACCATCCAGTATACCGCCCCAATCTGACGTACGGAACTACAAGACCACTCCAGCCGAGTCGCTCCTGCAGCGTAGGCAGGTATACAGACAATCACATATAACAGCATCAAGCTTAATATAATATTGTCATAAACGTAAGCTCAAATAATTCAAAGGACACCTTTACTGGAGAAATACAGTTTTTGCATTCAGTACCGAAAGAGTTGAAACGAATCGAAAGTATCATAGCAGTATATTACAGTATGTATATATAAATGGAAAACTGGGATAAAGTGCATTCGGGGAAAAAATATGGTTAAAGAAATTAACGAAGTCCGACCAGAACTCCGTTCCGTTCCGCCGTACCATATTACAAGGTCTCGCCAGTCATGACGGTCCAACAGCGTATGTACGTATTCAGACAAGCACATAAAATAACAATATGTATATCAAAATACAGCTATTAGCATACACTTAAGCAGTTTCAAAGACACGTTTACTAAGAAATACTATTTTGAAAACTCAAATTTGAAAATTGTGAAAAAAAAAATCGAAAATGTTATAGCAATGAAGTACACCATATATAAATATATGTAAAACTGGGAATTATTGCATACGGCACAAAATAATGGCCAGAGAAGTAAAACAAAGCCATTCAGTAGTGCTAGTCCTACCTACCGTAAGCAACTACAAAACGCCGCCAGTCGTGTTGGTCATGCAGCGTAGGTACCTATATAGACAATCATATAGTATAACAATATCTTTATCGAAATATTGCCATTAACGTACTCTCAACTAAATCCAAAGGCACTTTTGCTAAGAAATACCACTTTTTAAAATAAAGATTAAAAATGTTGAAAAAAATCGAAATTATGATATGAGCAAGTTGCAGTGTGTAAATAAGTGAAAAAATGTGATCAAATGCATACGGTTCGATATGAACGTTAAAGAAATAACCTGCCGTGTCGCATTTTGTTACCATTTATTTATAAATACAGTAATTTACTGTTGCGATATTTCCGACTTTTCTCAAAATTTTCAAAATTTAGTTTAAGAAACTGTATTTCATAGCAAAAGTGTCTTCGGAATTAGTTCAGTGTACGTTTGTGGCAATATTTTGTTATAAATATTATTATTTTACATGATTGCCTGAATACGTACCATCGCTGACGGAACGACACGACGGGTGAGGTCGTGTAGTTGCGTAGGGCATGGCAGAGTAGAACTACTCGAGGGTCTTCGTTAATTCCTTTAACCCTGATATTGTACCGGATACATTCTTTCGCAGTTATCAACTTATTTCTGCATACTATAATTTACTGTTACGATTTTTCGACTTTCATCAAAATTTCCAATTTTTAATTTAAAAAATTTTATTTCTTAGTAAAAGTGTTCTTGGAGTTAGGTGAGTTTATGAATATGACAATATTTTGATAAGCTTGTTGCAATTTTATATGATTGTCTGCATTCATACCTACGATTCTGGAACGACAGGGCTGTGGTGGACTTGTAGTTCCGTATGGTACATCGGAGTAACGCTAGCGGATGGTCTACGTTAATTTCTTTACCTTTGAACTTGTACCATTTGCAGTCCCACCCCCCCATATTTGCTATTTATTTCTACCTACTGTAATATATTGCTGTGATTTCGTCGATTTTGTCTCAATTCTTATTTACTAATTTTAAAAATTGTATTCTTTTCTAAAGCGCCTTTGAAATTACTTGATTGTATGTTTGTGACCATACCTTGTATAATTTGATGTTACGTTATTTGTATGTTTCTATACGTACCTACTCTCCCTGAGCGACACGACTGGAATGGGATAGTAGTTGGTTACGTTTTATCGGATTGTTGGGATGCGGTATCTGGCCGTATGAATAGCAGCGCACAGGATCGACACGATCGGAGTTTACTTGTAGTTACGTACGACACATCGGAGCGACACTACTACATGGCCGTTGTCAATTTCTTTAACTTTTGTTTTGTACCGTATGCATTTTCCCCATTGTCCTATTTATTTATGCAAGCTGTAGTTAATTCTTATGATATCTTCGATTTCTGTCAAAATTTTCAATTCTGAATTAACAAAATTTTTATTTCTTAGGAAATGTGTGTTCGGACTTAGTTGAGTGTACGTATACGACAATATTTTGATAATCTGATTTCTAATTTATATGATTGTCTGCATACGTACCAGCCCTTCCCGAGCGGCACGACTGGCGTGGTCTGGCGTGGTCCTTTAGTTGCGTTCGGTAGAGCGGAGCGACAATACCCTATGAACATTGTAAGTTTCTTTATCCTTAATATTGTAACGTAAGAATTTATTCGCAGTTTTCTATTCATTTCTACATGCTGTAATTTACTGTTATGGTATCTTCGATTTTTCAAAATTTTCAATTTTTAGTTTTCAAAATTTAGTTCCATAGTAAAAGTGTCGTTGCTATTTGTTGAGTGTATGTTTATGACATTATTTTGATAAACTTATTGTGAATTTATACGATTGTCTGCAGACGTAACTACGCTTCCGGAGCGACGCGGGTGGAATTCTCTTGCAGTTGCGTTCGGAATATAGGGGCGACAGTGCTGTATGGTCTTTGATAATTTCATTGCCCTTGATATTGTACCGTGTGCATTGATTTCCTGTATTCTGTTTATATCTACATACTCTAATTTACTGTTATGATATTTCCGATTTTAATCAAACCCTCCAATTTTTTATCTCAGAAATAGTATTTTTTAGTAGAAGTGAAAATGTCATAGCAGTATCTTACAGTGTGTACAAATAAATGAAAAACTGGGAATAATTTCTTACTGAACAACATCAAAGTTAAAAACATTATCGAAGACCATCCAGAATTCCGCACCGATCTTCCGTACGCTACTACAAGGCCTCCCCAGTGGTGTCGCTCCGCAGCGTAAGCACGTATACAGACAATCATATAAAATCACATCAAGCTTCACAAAATATTGCCATAAGCATACACTCAACTAATTCCAAAGATACTTTTACAAAGAAAAAGAATTTAAAAACTACGTATTGAAAATTTAATAAAACGTCAAAAATAACATAGCAAGACATTACAGTATGAATAAACAAATAGAAAACTGCGAACGAATGCATATGTTAAAATATTGTGGTTAAAGAAGTTAACGAAGACCGTCCAGAAACGCCCCTCCGTTCTGCCACACGCAACTTTTGCGCCTCTCAAGTCGGGTGGGTCCTACAGCGTGGGTACGAATACGGACAAGCATATAATATAACAATCAGGTTATTAAAATAATGTCATAGACATGCACTGAACTAATTCCAAATACACTTTATTATGGAATACAATTTTTTATAATGAAAATCAAAAATATTGTTAGAAATTGAAAATATCAGAATTGTAACTTACAGTATGTAGACATAAATAGAAAACACCGAAAAAATGAAGTCGGTGCAATATCAAGGTTAAAGAAGTTAAAAGCACCATGCAGCAGTGTCGCTCCAATCTAGTGAACGCAACTGCATGACCATTCCAGTGGTGCCGTTCCGGAAGCGTAGCTTCATATGGAGACAATCACATAAAATAGGAAAGAATATAACAAAGTATTGTTATAAACGTAGACTCTAATAATTGCAAAGGCACTTTCAGTAAGAAGTACAATTATCTAAGCTAAACATTGTAAGTTTTGAGAAAAAAAATCGAAAATATCGAAACGGGAAATTACAGTATATAGACATAAATATAAAGCATGAAATAAATGCATACGGTACAGTATCATTGTTAAGGACATTAACCAAGACCATGCAGTAGTGCCGCTTCCATCTGCCGTACGCAACTACAAGACCGCTCCAGCCGTGTCGCTCCGGAAGCGTAGGTGCGCATACAGGCAATCATATAAAATAGCTATCAGTTTAACAGTATAACCTCACGAGCGTGAACTCAGATAACAGCAGAGGCGCATTTACCATGAAATACAATCATTTAAACTAAAAACTGAAAGTTATGAAAGAAATAGGAAATGTCGTAACTGTAAATTACATTATGTACATAGATATGGACAACTGGGAAGAAATATATACTGTACTACATCAAGCTTACAGAAATTAACAAAGACCATCCAGTAGTACCGGTCCGATTTGCCGTATGCAGCTGCAAGTCCACTCCAGCCGTGTCGCACCGATGGCATAAGTACGTATGCAGACCAACGAATAAAATAAGAATGATTTTAACCACATTTTGGCTTAAACGTACTCTCAACTAATGGCAAAGACTCTTTTACTAAGAACTACAATTTCTTACACTAAACATTGAAAATTTTGATAAAATGGAAAATATCATACACTAAATTACAGTATGCATAAATAAATGGATGACTGGGAAAAAATGCTTGCGATACAATATGAAGGTTAATGAAAATGCCGAAGATCATACAGTAGTGTTGCTCCGATCTACCAAATGCAACTACAAAGCTACTCCAGTTGTATCGCTTCCTAGGCGTAGGTACATATAGAGGCAATCGTATAAAGGAAAAGTCAGTTTAACAAAATAATGTTATAAACGCGCATTCAACTTATTCCAACGGCACTACTTCTAGGAAAGAATTTTATAAACTAAAATTTGTGAACTTTGAAAATAATCGGAAACATCATACGAGTAAATTACAACATGCACAAACAAATGGACGACTGAGAAAAATGCATACGGTACAAAATTAAGGATAAGGAAATTAACGAAGAACATCGAGTAGTGCCGCCCCGATCTACAGAAAGCAACTACAAGACGACTGCAGTAGTATCGTCCTGGCAGCGTTGGTACATATGGAGACAATTATATAAAATAACAAACAATTTCACAAAATATCGCCATGTATGTACATTTAGTTAATTTCAAAGACTCTATTGCTATGAAATACTTTTTCTAAAAATAAAGATTGAAAATTTTAAAAAATAATCGAAAATATCACAACAGTAATTTACAGTCTTTATAAGTTAATGGAAAATTGGGAGAAAATGCGTATGGTACAATATCATGGTTAAAGAAAATAACGAATATCATACAGTAGTGTCCCTCCTATCTACCGAATTCATCCGCAAGACCACCCTAGCCTTGTCACTCAAACAGCTTGGATACGTATACAGACAATCATATAAAATAACAATAACCTTAACCAAATAATTTCATAAACGTACAGTCAGCTAATTCCAAAGCCACGTTAACAAAGGAATACAATTTTTTAAAACAAAAATTGTAAATTTCGAAGAAAATCGAAATTATCATAACAGTACGTTCCAGTATTTATAAATAAATAGGAAACTACGAAGGAAGGCATACTGCAGAAGATCTAGATAAAAGGAATTAACAATGGCTATCCAGTATGGCGCTCAGGACTGCCGTACGCAACTACAAGACCACTCCAACCATGTCGCTCCGAAAACGTACGCACATATATAATCAATCACATAAAATAACAAAGAATTCGACATAATATTTTCATAAACGTACACTTCTACTAACAAATACAATTTTTTTATATTAGAATCTAAAATTTTGAAAAAAATCGAAAATATCATAACAGTGCATTACAGTATGTATAAATAAATGGGGACCAGCAAGAAATGCATGCGGTTAAGTATCATGGTTAACGAAATTAACGAGGATCATCCAGTAGTGCAAATCGGAACTGCCGTACGTAACAACAAAACATCGCCAGCCTTGTAGCTGCCGGAGCGGAAGTACGTATACAGACAATCATATAAAGCAGCAATGAATATAACATGATATTGTCATAAATCTAAACTCACAAAATTCACAAGAAACTTTTACAAGGAAATACAATTTTTTGTAATAAAAATTGAAAATTATGAAAAAAAATTTAAAATATCATTACAGTAAGTAACAGTATTCATAAGTAAATGGATGGCTGGACAAAACGCATACAGTGCAACATGAATGTTAACGAAATTATCGAACACCATCAAGACATGTCGCTCCGATGCAGCGAACGCAACTACAAGATGACTCCAGTCGTGTCGCTCCGGCAGCGCAGGTACATATGGTGACAATCATATAAAATAACAAGGAATTTAACATAATATTGTCACAAACGTATGCTCACCTAATTCCAATGGCACTTTTCATATGCGATATAATTTCTGAAATTAAAAACTTGAAATTTTGAAAAAAAATCGAAAATATCATTACATTATATTACAGTATGTATAAATAAATGGAAGACTGCAAAAAAATGCATACGGTACTATATTAGGGTTAAAGAAATTACCGGAAATCACACAGTCGCGTCGTTCAGAGCTACCGAAAGCAACTACGAGACCACGACATTCGTGTCGCTCCGGATACTTAGGTACGTACACAGATATTCATACAGAATACCATCAAATTTAACAAAATATTTTCATAAACGTGCTCTCAACTAATTCCGAAGGCACTTTTATTAAGGAATACAATTTTTCAAAATAATGGTTAAAGATATTGAAAAAAAAAAAAAAACGAAAATATGATGACATTCAATTGCAGTATATATTCGTAAATGGAAAACTGGATGAAATTGTATACATTCCAAATTAAGGATAGAGAAATAAACAAAGATCATACAGTAGCATCGCTCCGATCAACCGAAGGCAAATACGAGGCCATTCGAGTCGTGTGGCTGAAACAGCGTAGCGACGTATACAGAAAGCCATGTAAAATAACAATAGTTTAACAAAATATTTTTGGATACCTACACTCAACTAATTGCAAAGATGTCTGTCTTAAGAATTGCAATTCTTGAAATTAAAAGTAGGACATTTTGTACAAAATCGAAAATGCCACAAGAATAAATTACAGTACGCATAAATACGTAGAAAAATGGGAGATGTGCATAGGCTGAACCATTCAGTATTGTGGCTCCGATTTACTGTATACAACTCCAACACCACCCTAGTCTTTTCGCCCCGGCAGCGTAGGAAAGTATACAGACTATCATATTAAGTAACAAGGAATTTAACAGGATACCGACATCAACATACATTGAACTAACCAGAAGGGCGCTTTTACTGAACAGTAGAATATTTAAAATTAGAAATTAGAAATGTCGAAAAAGAAAGAAAAAAAATAATGCATACGTTAAAATATCGAGACTAATGAAATTGACCAAGCCATTCCAGTATTGTCGCACCGAGGTACCGTACGCAGCTACGAGTGCATTTCCCTCGTGTCGCCCCGTTGCGTCAATGCGCTTACGTTGACCGACAAAGTCGTGTCGCACCGATATACCGTACGCAAATACAAGTCCACCCCAGTCGCGTTGCTCCGGAGGAGTAGGTGCGTATATAGAAATCAAATATAAAATTACAGTAAGTTTAACATAATATTGTCATAAACGTAATTTCAACTAATTCAAAGGACACTTTTACTAAGTATTACAAGCTTTCAAATTTAAATATCGGTAATTTTGAAAACAAATCGAAATTCCCATAGCATTTCATTACAGTACGTATAAATGAAAGGAAAACTGGAAAGAAGAACGCGGTAAAAAATCAGGGTCAAAGAAATGAACGAAGATCTTCCAATATGCCCCTCCGATCTGACCTACGCAACTACATGACCACAACAGGCGTGTCGCTCCGGCACCGTAGGAACGTATCCCTACAATCACGTACAATAACCATAAATGTAACAAAATAATGTCAAAAACGTTCACTCATCTAATGTCACAGGGACTTTCAATACGTAATACAATTTTTTGAAATTACAAACTGCATATTAAGTAAAAAATCGGTGATATCTTAAGAGTAAATTGCAGTGTTATTAATAAATTTAAGACAGGAATGAAATCCACACCGTACCAAACCAGAGTTAAAGAAATTGACGACGACCATCCAGCAGTGCTGTTCCGACAAACTGAAGGCAACTGCGATTCCAGTACAGTCGTGTCGCTCCGGAAGCGTAGGTACGTATACAAACCGTCACATAAAATAACAGGAAATTTAACAAAATAATGTCGAATCGTACACTCAACTAAATCCAAAGACACTTTTACTAAGAAATACTATTTTTGCAATTAAAAATTGAAAATTATAAATAAAACCGAATTTATCATAACAGTAAATTGCAGTATGTTTAAGCAAATGTATGACATGGAAAGAATGAATTCTGTACACAATCAAGGGTAAAGAAATTGACGATGACCATCCAGTAGTCGCCCGCCGTTCTGCCCCGCGCTACTACAAAACTTCGCCAGTCGTGTGTTACGGAAGCGTAGGTACGCAATCAGACAATTATATAAAACAACAGAGAATTTAATAAAATATTGTCATAAACGTACACTCACCCAATTCCAGAGACAAATTTCCTAAAAAATACAAGTTTTGTCATTAAAAATTGGAAAATTTTGAAAAGTCGAAAATATCATAACAGAAAATTACAGTATGTATAATTAAATGGTGGACTGGGAAGACTGCATGGGGTACTACATCAAGCTTAATGAAATTAACGAAGACCATCCATTCGTACAGATCCGATCTGCCATAAGCAACTAAAAGACCCCGCGAGCCGTGTTACTCCGGAAGCGTACGTACGTATAGTGACAATCCTATAAATAACCAAGAATTTAGCAAAATATTGTCATGAACGTACATTCTACTAATTCGAGAGCGCTTATCCTAAGAAATATGTTTCTTGAATGTAGAAATTGGAAATTATGAATGAAATTGAAAATATTGTAAGTGTAAAATACGGTGTGTATAAGTAAATAGAAAACTGGGGAAAAGATCCACACTTTACGATTTCCAGATTAAAGAAATTAACGAAAACCATCAAGTTGTGTAGCTCCAATGTACCGTACACAACTACAAGTCTACTCCAAACCGGTCGCACGGGCAACGTAGGTCCGTATACAGACATTCGTATAAAATAATAATAAGCTTGGCATAATATTATCATAAACGTACATTCCACTAACTGAAAGGGCTCGTTTACTAAGAAATACAATTTTTCATACAAAAAATGAAAATTATGTAGAAAATGACGAATACCTAAACAGTAAATTACAATATATATAAATAAATGGAAAACTTGGAAAAAATGCATACGTTACAAAATCAAGGTTTCATGAAATTATCGAAGAACATTCAGTTGTGCCGCTCCGTTCTGCCATACGCAACTTCAAGGCCTCGCTAGTCGATTTGTTCTGGCAGCGTAGGTACGTATAGAGCCAATTGTATAAAATAACAATAAGATTAACATAGTATCGTCATAAACGAACGCTCAGCTAATTCATAATTCACTTCTACTGAAAAAATACAATATTTTCAAAATATAAATTGAAAATTTCGAGGAAAAGGGAAAGTTGCATGACAGCAAATTGCAGTACAGAAAAATAAATAAAACAGTTCAAAAGAATGCATACGGTACAATATTATAAGCAAAGAAGGTAACGAAGATCATGCAATATGCCGCACCGATTTGCAGTAAGCAACTACAGAACCGCGCCAGTGGTAGCGCTCCGACAGCGTAGACACGTATATAGACAATCATATAAAATGACAAGCTTAAGAAAATTGTGTCATAAATGTAAGCCGAATAACAATAAAGACACTATTACTAAGAAATACAATTTTTCAAAATTAAGATTGAAAATTTCAAAGAAGATCGAAAATATCAGAACAGTATATTACAGTATTCACAAATAGATAGAAAACTGCGAAATAATACATGCCGTACAAAATTATGGTTAAAGAAAATAACGATGGACATCCAGTGGTGCCGCCTCGATGTGCAGTACGCAACAACAAGACTACGAGAGTGGGTCGCTCCTACACCATAGGTACGTATACAGATTATCATACAAAATAACATCAAGCTTAAAATAGTATTGACATAAACGTTAGCTCAATTAATTCCTAGGGGACATATACAGGGAAATACAATTTTTTAAATTATCATCGAAAAAGTTGAAACAAATCGAAAGTATCATAACACTATATAACAGTATGTATATATAACTGGAAAACTAGGAAAAAATGCATACGGTACAATATCAATGTCAGTGAAAATTATGAAGATAATACAGTAGTGTCACTCCAAACTGGTGTACGCGACTGCTAGACGTTGCCAGTCATGTAGCTCTGGCAGAGTCGGAACGTATAGAGGCAATCATATAAAATAACAATGAGATTAACAAAATATTGTCATTAACGTTCACTCCACTAATTCCAAACGCACTTTACTAAGATATTCAATTTCTTAAATTTAAACCGGAACATGTTTCAAAAAACGAATATTTCATAAGTACACATTACAGTACATCTAAATAAATCGAAAACTGGGAACAAATGCATACGGTACATTATCAAGGTAAGAGAAATTAACGAAGACCGTCCAGTAGCGCCGATCTCTTCTGCCGTACACAACTACAAGACCTCGACACCCGTGTCGTGCCGGGAGCGTAGGTACACCTACAGACAATCCTATAAAATAACAACAAACCTGACAAGATATTGTCATAAACTTACACTCAACTATTTCTAAAGGCAGCTTTAATATGAAATGCAATTTCTTGCAATAGAAATCGCAAATTATGAAAGAGAAATCGAAAATATCATTACAGTAAATTAATGAACGTATAAAATAATTGGACAAATTGAGAAAGAACGCATACAGTTTAAAATCATGGGTTACAGAAAGTAACGAGGACAATCCAGTATGCTGCTCCAATCTGCCGTACCCAACTACAAGACCACTACAATCGTACCGCTCCCGAAGCTTAGGTACGTATTCAGTGCATCATATAAAATAGATAGAATTTAACATAATATTGTCATCAACGTACTCACAACTGATTCCAAAGGCACTTTTACTAATACATACAATTTTTTAACATAAGAATTGAAAATTTAGACGAAAATCGGAAATATCGAAACAGTAATTAACATAATGTATAAATGAATGGAAAAATTGTTGAAAAATTCATACGAAGTAAAAGAATGGAGAAATATGTAGAAACCTGGGCGGAAATGCATATGGTACGCATTCACATTTAAAGAAATTAACGTAGATCATCCATTAGCGTTGTTCCGATGAACCATACACAACTACAAGTCCACTCCAGCCATGTTGCGCTGGCAACGTAAGTACATATAGAGACAATCATATAATGTAACAAAGATTTTTACATGATACTGTCATCAGCGTACACTCAACTAATTCCATAGGCACTTTTACTATGAAATCCAGTCTCTTACAATAAAACTTGGAAATTTTGAAAAAAAGAATTTGAAATATCATAACTGTAAATTGCAGAATGTTTAAATAAATGAACAAATTGGAAACAAATGCATACGGTTCGAAACCATAGTTACAGAAATTAACGAAGACCATCCAGTATACCGCCCAATCTGACGTACGGAACTACAAGACCACTCCAGCCGAGTCGCTCCTGCAGCGTAGGCAGGTATACAGACAATCACATATAACAGCATCATTCTTAATATAATATTGTCATAAACGTAAGCTCAAATAATTCAAAGGACACCTTTACTGGAGAAATACAGTTTTTGCATTCAGTACCGAAAGAGTTGAAACGAATCGAAAGTATCATAGCAGTATATTACAGTATGTATATATAAATGGAAAACTGGGATAAAGTGCATTCGGGGAAAAAATATGGTTAAAGAAATTAACGAAGTCCGACCAGAACTCCGTTCCGTTCCGCCGTACCATATTACAAGGTCTCGCCAGTCATGACGGTCCAACAGCGTATGTACGTATTCAGACAAGCACATAAAATAACAATATGTATATCAAAATACAGCTATTAGCATACACTTAAGCAGTTTCAAAGACACGTTTACTAAGAAATACTATTTTGAAAACTCAAATTTGAAATTGTGAAAAAAAAAATCGAAAATGTTATAGCAATGAAGTACACCATATATAAATATATGTAAAACTGGGAATTATTGCATACGGCACAAAATAATGGCCAGAGAAGTAAAACAAAGCCATTCAGTAGTGCTAGTCCTACCTACCGTAAGCAACTACAGAACGCCGCCAGTCGTGTTGGTCATCCAGCGTAGGTACCTATATAGACAATCATATAGTATAACAATATCTTTATCGAAATATTGCCATTAACGTACTCTCAACTAAATCCAAAGGCACTTTTGCTAAGAAATACCACTTTTTAAAATAAAGATTAAAAATGTTGAAAAAAATCGAAATTATGATATGAGCAAGTTGCAGTGTGTAAATAAGTGAAAAAATGTGATCAAATGCATACGGTTCGATACGAACGTTAAAGAAATAACCTGCCGTGTCGCATTTTGTTACCATTTATTTATAAATACAGTAATTTACTGTTGCGATATTTCCGACTTTTCTCAAAATTTTCAAAATTTAGTTTAAGAAACTGTATTTCATAGCAAAAGTGTCTTCGGAATTAGTTCAGTGTACGTTTGTGGCAATATTTTGTTATAAATATTATTATTTTACATGATTGCCTGAATACGTACCATCGCTGACGGAACGACACGACGGGTGAGGTCGTGTAGTTGCGTAGGGCATGGCAGAGTAGAACTACTCGAGGGTCTTCGTTAATTCCTTTAACCCTGATATTGTACCGGATACATTCTTTCGCAGTTATCAACTTATTTCTGCATACTATAATTTACTGTTACGATTTTTCGACTTTCATCAAAATTTCCAATTTTTAATTTAAAAAATTTTATTTCTTAGTAAAAGTGTTCTTGGAGTTAGGTGAGTTTATGAATATGACAATATTTTGATAAGCTTGTTGCAATTTTATATGATTGTCTGCATTCATACCTACGATTCTGGAACGACAGGGCTGTGGTGGACTTGTAGTTCCGTATGGTACATCGGAGTAACGCTAGCGGATGGTCTACGTTAATTTCTTTACCTTTGAACTTGTACCATTTGCAGTCCCACCCCCCCATATTTGCTATTTATTTCTACCTACTGTAATATATTGCTGTGATTTCGTCGATTTTGTCTCAATTCTTATTTACTAATTTTAAAAATTGTATTCTTTTCTAAAGCGCCTTTGAAATTACTTGATTGTATGTTTGTGACCATACCTTGTATAATTTGATGTTACGTTATTTGTATGTTTCTATACGTACCTACTCTCCCTGAGCGACACGACTGGAATGGGATAGTAGTTGGTTACGTTTTATCGGATT
The DNA here is from genome assembly GCF_051020765.1 of Lasioglossum baleicum. Lineage (NCBI taxonomy): Eukaryota > Metazoa > Arthropoda > Insecta > Hymenoptera > Halictidae > Lasioglossum > Lasioglossum baleicum. Next base: position 243 of record NW_027471772.1, on the reverse strand, counting down.
GTTGGGATGCGGTATCTGGCCGTATGAATAGCAGCGCACAGGATCGACACGATCGGAGTTTACTTGTAGTTACGTACGACACATCGGAGCGACACTACTACATGGCCGTTGTCAATTTCTTTAACTTTTGTTTTGTACCGTATGCATTTTCCCCATTGTCCTATTTATTTATGCAAGCTGTAGTTAATTCTTATGATATCTTCGATTTCTGTCAAAATTTTCAATTCTGAATTAACAAAATTT
>NW_027471771.1:0-20647 GCF_051020765.1 Lasioglossum baleicum | reverse complement strand
GAATTAAACGCGAAAATTGCCATCGGGAAAGGCAATCGAGCGCGTCCGCGTGTTCCGCGTGGCCTTTATATCTCCATCAGCAGATCGATATCCCCTACTTTCCCCTGAATAATCCTCCAATTGAAATTAAGAAATTGGGCATCTGTCGACGAATTACGAACCAAATTATCCCACGATCGATCACCGATGATTGCATCTCGGTATCATCGTTTCTAGGTATTTATGTCATGGAACGGATTAAAAATTAAAACCAAAGTTGGTAGTTAGTTATTCGTTAAGTACCTGAAAGTAAGACATACTAGGGACTCTGTTTAGATGGTCCCTTTTACACAGTTCGCTCTTACACGAACGCCTTTACTGCTTTCTTAGTTACACAATCCTTTACCGTGCTTTATTTATATTTGTCTAAGTCTTCCAGCAAACACTGCAAACCAACGAATACCGAGTGCAGTAATTCCTCCTTGCAAGTTACGTGTATGCAGATAATAATAATTAAAATTGCTAATTTAGTTTCGAAATGATAAATAAAAAAATTGAAAAACAAAACAGAATATTTCCAGTTAAATTATATCGAAGAATAATTTCTCAAAAACCAGTCACGCTATTACACCTTGAATCACGTCGATCTTTAACAAACAATTGCCACAAAGAGAGTCGCGACAGCGCGGTATCTAAAATAATCTAGGAAATCTAGGAAATCGATAGCCAAACGCAAACCGCGGGGCGAAACAAAGAGGAAAAAATCGCATAAAGAGGAGCGATAAATCTGGAGCTTGGGGTGGGAAAAACGAAAAAGCGACCCTTAATCCGGCGAAACCCTATGATCCGACAGGCGCGGGGAAAATTCCGATTCCGGCTGTAACGCTTCATCATCATGGCGAGAAAAGGAGAGTAAATAACCGCGGTGCAGTCGTTTTCAACGCGGCACAACAACCCCCGCGGCCGGGCCACTTTTAACATCCCTTCGTCTTCCTCTAAATATCCTCTAACACAAAGGCGCGGCCATAAAGGCGGCGCGGGGACGATAGCCGGGTTTACAGAAAGGCGAACAAGGACTGTTTGTTGGATTGAAGCGGAGCAGAAGAGGGTGATCGAGGCTGGCTATAGGGTAGCGAGCGGCCGGCAACCGCCACCCCCGTAATCGTGGCGCGCTCGCAATTCACCGCGCATACGTGGACGTCGGCTATGGGTATATCAACCGGTGTACTACCTGATCACCATAAAAATTTATACGCCATCGTTCGCGACCGTAAATTGTATTATCGAATGCATACCGTCGGGCTCTTCTCGTTCCTACGCACATCTCTCTCGTCACCTGCCGCCACCCCTTTCTCTCTCCACCCTTTCGCCACCCCCTCGTCGCACCCTCGTCCATCCCTTCCAGAGCAGCGGGCTCTTGAATTTTCCGGGCTTACGGCGAGCCGGACATAAAAGACTGGCCGAACCGACGCGAGGGTTAGGCGAAAAAATGTTTGCAATAAAGAATCCTCTTTTCGAGGAACCAACCGCTAAATTACTCGCCTTGTAAATTACAAGAGTCGCGAAACTCGCTCGCGTGTAATCAACTTTCCTTTATGCATCGCGGGGATTCTTATTATCTTTCCATCGACGGACCTCTGGTTTCAGGGCTTGTTTCCTTCGCCGTGGAATGTTTCTAGTGGTGAAATGCGAGTGAGAAGGTTCGAATAGTGTTTTTTGCGGGAAAAGGTAGATTTTTGAGAGAAATAGGTGAATAAGTGTAGAGATGAAGCGAGTGCAACCCTGAGAGAACGTTTAAGCTGCGGAGAATCGAGTTACTCGAGTCTGGAGCTTTTATTCGTGGAGAAAGAAGCGTGTGTACAATTAAGATTGCGAAAGTCGAAACACCAGACGCTTTATAGATGTTCCAAACGGAGAAGTCAAATTCATTTTCACGTGCGTGCACGTAATCTTTTGACCAAGCGCAATTTGAAGTATTTCATGCACGCTTGACACGTACTTCATCAGGCTTTGTGTGAACGTACATAGCTCGCAGAAAGTGCGCAGGCAAATCTTGCAACAGCGACACAGGTTCGCCGATACTGACGTTGCTCGATTCGCATTTAAAATGGGGAATTCCGTTCGGCCGAAATAAAAGTGGCAAAATCGCGATACGTTTTCGCAAATAAACTATTCCCTCAATCGTCGTTCATTCTACTGTGTTTATTATACACGAAATACTAATAAATATACTAACTGGATTAATTTATCAATTTTCTTACACAAAAATGTCCTACGAGGAAATATCAAATTTTTAGATCTTGGAATAAAGTAATTGGGGAACGAATTACTAATTTGTTCGCAAAAAGGATAACAACTTAAATATTTATCACAGTCATTCGACGCAAGATCAACTCAACAGAAACTTTCTCAAAAGAAAGAAAAAAATGGGAAGAAAATATATATCCTATTTCAAGAAAGTACTGTTACCATTATCGCAATCGCCAGATTTGAATAAAATCGATTTGAAAAATTCCTTGTTTGAAAGAAAAGGAAAATAAGAAGCAAAATGTATCCTATCTCGAGAAAAAAATAAAATATTTACAAATAGTTGTCTATTTCTGCTAAACTCGACATGAATTCAATATAAAAAAGAAGAGATTGCAAAAGACAATCATCTAAGGCTAAGTGACGACGGAAATGGCCATTTAAAAATTACCTCGACTTCAAATTCCGTATTCAATGTTATCAGCTAGGTCGGTGGATTGCGTGATTTTTCTTAACTTACCATTTAAGTTCCGGTGGCGCGTGCCATAGTCGACAGCAAGGTCGATCGCACGTCGAGCCATTTCGTGCGAACGTGGCGAAGAACAACACGTAACTGAGGCAAAAGCCATCGACGGAAATCGACCACCAGCCTAATCTCTGATGTTTACGTTCAGTCCTATCCTCGAACCACGCCTCTCGCCGGTAATACTCGTGTTTGGTCAGAATTCCTTTCCAGAAATCTTAAGCCAAAATCGAAGCGAAGACGCTAATACATACAGAATTAATTCTTCGATATTTTCTCTAATTCCAATTCTTTTTTTCTGACACTTTCTTAGCACCAGAAAATTACAGGTGCTATTTACATTTAAATAAGAATAATCCCAACGAATATTATAAATTTAGTAGATATCTTGCGGATTTAAACGTTTAATTATGATGCTTCTCGAAACTAAATACGTTTCTAAAGGTGGCGAGCAAGATATCTCAAAATCTAATCGATCAATTGTTACAAAATTACACATATATCTTTATTACAATATTTATTAGACATTGACGTTCGATTATTTAAAAATTGTGAAAAATTTCGAAAGTTATTAAGAAAAAAAGCAACGAAAGTTTTCGTGAAAATTCGATAGATCAAATAAAATTAAATACGGAACTATTTTTGAAAATTTAATATCATTTTACACAACTAATCGATTACATAATCTATTAGATCAAATCCCATAGCGATTATTTCTCTCCAATGTTTCTTCCAAGCATCGCTACTTCTTATATCACAAATTGTCCTGCCTCATTAAGTTATTTAAAAATAAAACATCTAATTTCGTTCAGAGAGTTTCAAATAAGATCCTCGTCCTCTCTTCTCTTCGTTCATCGATCATGCGACTGATTCAGTGTCAGAAGAAAAAAGAAATGCATCCTGTCTGAAGAGAGAAGCACAAACGTAGATTCGAGCGGATTGTTCAGCGACGATAAGAGTACTTACAGGTACTTTCGCTTTTTTCCCATGCGCGTCGCGGGGCCCGACGCAAATGAAATACGCCTCCCATTCACCGGGTCTTTAGCTTTCACTTAACGGGCCCGTCCGCTGCTCGCACTCGGTCAACTCGAAATAACGACTCGAGCCGTCTTGCACCGGTGTTATCAAGATCGGCCACGAGAAAGCGAACCCCGGCTAGGGGGATAATCTTCCCCTGGTCCCGCGTTACCGGCGGAATCCACTCGCAGGATCGATTCCCCATGCAAATCAGCCGCTATCGGCGAATTCTGATCGCCGCGTTGTTCTCTCGCAGACGACGACGGCGAGAGAGCCTCGTAAAATGCCAGGAATGCCGGACCTCTGTATCGAACCGGCTGCGAGAAAAATTGATGAGCAGGAATTGGCCGATCTTTACGTCGCCATCATCCCGATGATCTTTTTCGTGGAAATATCTCGCAGAAGACCGGAATCGATCGCGTTATCGCGTTATTGCCTCGCATGCGGATGGAAATTTGGATCCGAGAGGAAGCTTCCGCTGTGTCCGAAACGATTCCACGATTTCGAGTTTAGAGACAAACCTATCATGGCCGACCACGCGTTTTTAACACTAGATTTACGGGACCCGTGAATTTGACAGGTGAGTTGCTCCGATTGTACAATATTAATAGATTTAATCAACTTATATTAAATTTGTTAATATCCTAATTGTTTTTAAATTAAACTCATGATCTTATTTTTTAAGAAAATACGTAGTTTTCTTTACCCGTAAATCCGACGGGTCTCCATAAAGATAGGTATTCAAAAACGTCCGTAAATCTAGCGTTAAACTCCCCATTCGAAAATTTCCCGATGAATTTTGTAGCCTCATTAACTGGACTGTGAGATTTTTTTTTTAGATGTGCATAATTTTTTTAATAGTTGCTACTAATTCCATTTCTTAGTGTCAAATGCGAGTTCAATATTAAAGAAGGTAGTGTGTAATTAATTAGAATTATGAAGAAAGTAAATAGGAAATTCGGAGAATCACAAATATCGTCTGTTCTTTTTAAATTGCAAATCTCGAAATGGAAAAAGTAATTTGAAGTAACTAAAAGTTAATAGTTTTAGCGTGAACTGAGCACTGTTCATTTCCAGTAGGAATATTTTAAATGTATCTTTCGATCTCTCGAATAAGGTAGACTTTGTTGGAAATTGGAATAAATGCAAGTAAAACCGCTGTAATAGTAATTATACACCGAGCATAGCGAGTGAGATTGTAAGAAATAAGAGAAATCCGGAATTTTTTCAACCCGTACAAAAGTAGCAAGCAACTCGAAACACTATCTGAAAACAAATTTGTCAAAAATATATGTGCAATAAAATTTCAAGCTAACTAACGTTTAAACAAAGTAACATAATTAATCCCACTATTATACCAGTTTATTATACAGACCATAAAAAAAAAATCTCAGCCAACACCGAGCAGAACAAAAATAATCTCAAAACAAACAGCCAAAAATCGAAGCAAACACTCTGGAAAAAAAGTCGCAAAAGGTTCTTCTGGCACTCGAGAAGAGGAACAGGAAGGAATTTCTTTTCATTTTCTCCGTTTTTCCTTTCTTACCGCGACATTTCTCCGATTAGAAAATTTCAAGTGCGGAAGAGACAAGTAGAACGGTCTGGTGTCATTTTTCCCGACGGCCAATAACATTTATAACGTCATATTCCGATGAAAAAAAGGCACTTTTAAAACGTCCAAATAAATTAAAGCCGAAATTTATGGCATTATTTGCATTTATATTTTTTCCCGCCCACCGGGCCGAGCTAGCTTTCGCGCGCGCGCGAGCGCGCGCTCGCGGGCGACCGAGCGAGCGAAGCGATCTGGATATTTAAACGCGAAATCAACATGCATCGCGGCGCATCGTCGCTTTTTTACGCGCAGGGATAAAAAGTGACAGGTGACAGTAAAACACTGGGAACAAATTTTCGTTCCTGTTTGTTTTTTCTTCGCTTGCTCTCTCTCTCTCTCTCCTTTTTTAATTCTTTTTTTATTTTTTCCCACCAACCCCCTCTCCTTTCTCGTCGTTTTATTCTTTTTTTCGCTTCGTCTATCCTCTTTCCACCCTCTGGACCTTTTACCTCGTCCTTTTCCCCCTTTTTCCCTACGTTGCGTGTTTTTTTCGCCCACAGCCGCGCGGTAATTGTAACAAATGTTATGAGCAACGCGCATCGTTGCAGACGCGTGCAATAAAAGGACCGACCATGGTGAATTTAGATCGATATTCGAACGAGAAGGTTCTCGAAACGAGCCGAAAAAAAAAGGGTGGAAAAAAAGAGGAAGGAAGCCGCTGATTAAAACGGTAAGCTCGTTTTTATTGATCATCCTCTGAGAATGTTTAATTAACCCGAGTTATTTGGACGGGGGGATAGGAGAAAAGGCGGTAGGGGTCGTTGGTGGTACGAAAGGGGTCGAAGAATCGCGAGTGGAAGATCGATCATGGGTTTGGCTCGAAGGTCGAGAACGCGACGATTGAACGCGCTCAAGATAATCCTCTCGGCAGTCGTTAGCTAGGTTGGCTTAAACTAGTTTCGTTACATGTACAGCCATATTAATCAAGCTGACCCTGCAGGGACTCGTCTAATTAGGAATTGCCTGCTCGTTTGCCTGCGCCGTGTTTGCTCTCTTACGGATACCGGTTAATAATTGGGGAAAAGGCTGATTTATCGTTGAGAGCGTTGCTGAAACGCCGGAAAGATACCGTTCGACTGACTCGTGGTCTGACCAGTGCCGGATCCCCTGTTTTTGAGGAATCTGGGATGGAGATATTCGAGTAGTCTTCGAGGATTATGAATTTACTCGTTGGATTCTGAGAATTTGATCAAATGAAACGGAAAGAACGTTGACACTCGATACTCGCGCAAAGAAGAGTAAATAAAAGACATATTTACAGACTCGAAAATTTAATGGAGATGGTTCTGTACGTAATATTAGATTGGTGCATATAAAACATCGGATTTTCTTTACATTCGAACGTTTGTCTCCATCTTTTCCTTATGCTTCTGTTTTTCGCATGACCTCGTTTATAGTCGCACTATCCATTGCCAGAGTCACATTTCAACAAAGAAGATTTTCTCGAAAGTGTCCCATTTTGTTATTTGTTTTGAAGATATACAGTTTTATATATTCACCTAAAAATCCGACATTTCACACGCACTAACCAAATATTATCCGTTCGAGAAGAGTTAGAAAAAAGTGTTTACATCCTCACAGTATCGGCATTTGAAATGCTATATCCTATCTCACCTAGTCTATCTACGATCCATCGATGATCTTCGTCAACGTTTCGAATAATAATTATCACTGCCTATAGCGATGACCGTAATTCTCAGCCTCGTCATTAAATAGATTCTAATTTCGAGGAGGTTCGAGGACTTCGTCGCAAGTTCACGATAAATCCTCCGATTTATATATATTACCTAGACCTTACAAAAGTTTCCCTGTTTAAAACATGGCCTGCTAGAGAATCATACGGCCGACTTCACTAGTAGGCCCAGGACGAAACGCGTCCCTTCCTTGCGACTCTTCAACCTATCATAGCAAGAAGACAGCTCAAGAAACCACAGACACGTCATAAACCCCATGAAAGTACCCATACTGTAATCGAAGGAATATCCACGAAGTTAATTAACCCTGAAAACGTACACACGTTGTGTCAACTCTTTTTCTTCGCGTAATATCTAACACTGCGCTACTCTAATTCCAGAACTTTTATTAAAAATCCCTATCTACTTTACCTACCAATCCTAATCCAGCTGAACAGGGACAGAAAGACAATTGAACCGCAAGGAAGTCAAGAATCTCCGTTTTCTCAGCCAACAGGAGCAAAACTCTACCTAACCCAAAAGAATACGAGTTTCCTCGACTACCCTGGAGTCATCCACGCCTGGTTTGATGTTCCACCAGGAGAAACGAGGCGAACGTTCGGAAAACGGGCGGCGATTTCGGAGAACTCGTAGGAAAATTCGGACAGGACAGGCGAGAACGACAGATCCGAGCGTGAATCGGGATTACACGGTCGACCGATAATTAATCGGCGTATGGATGAACGACAGAGCGATTAGTAGGACGTGCGCAGTAGCGATATTCGAATCTGGCTGTCGTATGCGCAACAATGCTTTGGAATTCCGACTATATTTGCCGGGATTAAGTACTGCTCGATTGGGATAGCAGCCAGATGATAGTGCCGCCTCGATTTCGAGCCATCGGCCCGATAATATTTGTATGGACGAACAAACCGTGTGTGTTTGCCGTCGCATTTTCGACTCTTCCTTTCCATATCCATCAAAATCATTTTTACCCGCTGGCCCGGGACCCCTCCGCGTCCCCCGCTCCACCGTGCCCGATCGGTCGTTCCAAAAACGTTTGTTCGTGCCTTTAAATAAGTGAAAAGTTTGGAAACGTTTCGATAGATTCCGAGCGTCGAACTTCCTGATCCTGGTGGAAATGCACGTGCCCCGAAATTGATCCATCGATCTTACGATGTTTGAGCTACCGGCCCGAGAATTTACGCGGCAATCCTTCAGTTTCGTTGCGAGTTTTTTCCCGAAGAAAGAGTTCGCGAAAAGTTAGGTTACTAAAGAAGAGATCACGTCGATTTTGCAACTCGAAATTCTCAAAATAGTGCATTTCATTAAACCCTCGATAATTATCATCGATAGAAGAGATTAGAAAACACGTCGAAACCTAACGTTTTAAATCATCTACGCATATCGCAACACTCCTAGTTGATATTTAACCCAATTCGACCGAATGGAAGTAACATACAAGCGCTAATAAATCACGAATTGGTTGCACGAGTTTTGGATCATTAGGCAAAATTCTACCACAAATCTCGAGCGTACCACGGTTACCTGGACTCGAGTTGAACTCTGGAGTTCGGAATCGAACCATAGAACCGAGGAAAAGGGAGGAAAAGGAAGGAAAAAGAGGGAAAAATCGGTTGAAATTAGGAGGAATCGGGATGGAACCGAGCCAGGCGATTTGGGGAACGGATACCGTGGAAACGTCACGGTAGGAAAACCGTTTACAATCGTCGGAAGGGTAACGCGATCGCGGGCCAGCTCGCGGGGTCGCGGATATCGCATAAAAATTCTCTTTGAGCGAGGCATATTGGAAGAACGAGCGAGGCGGGGTATTTGGGAAGCGCAACGCGTAAAAACGGCGCGGCTCAGGGTCGCGTGTTCCTTTGGCCCCCACTCCTGGGCCGGTTGCGACAGCGAGTGGTGGTGGGAGTGGAAGCGAGGCGAAAGAGGGATACCGATCGACGACTTACTTTAGCCCGAAGGTCGGCGGCCATCGATCCATCGAGCCAGCGAGCGAACGAACCAACGAACGAACGAACGAACGCTGTGATCGAAGCGGGCTTCAAAGTGGTGTCGTTTATACCGTCGTTAATTTCGTCGAGACTGGAAGAGATATCGATAGCAAAAAGGAAACAGCTCGCGGCTACGTTTGGCGATAAAATACTAAACGAGGGATGAGGATGCGGACAGGGGCGGAGAGACTAGGGTGGCGGCAGGTAAAAATAGAAGCGAAAGGTGGGCAGGTGGGGGTTGTAGCGAAAAAGCAGACCGTGTATCGCGCAAATATCCACGCAAAAATGCCGCTATCTATCCGCGGAGGATTTTTACCTTTCAGCGATACGCGCTATTAGCATGACGTCCGTTGAAAAAGCCTCGGGACCCGGCAAAGTGATTTCCAGAAATAACTTTTGTCGAATCGCCCGTTTCCTTTGGAGATTCTTCGCAGCGAAAGAGAGAGAGAGAGGGAGAGAGAGCCACCGCGGCGGAACGAAGGGGTGGTTTTCGCTCGGTGGAAAAAGCGGATCGGGCCAGGAACGCTACCTTTTCTGCTTAACTTATCACAGAGCCGGCGCAGCAAGTTTTTATTGCCGGTGCCGCGCGCACACGCGAGACACACGCCTTTGGATAAACGTTTTATCTTTCGACGGACCAACGGACCCGGCTGCCGCAGAAAGACGCGCGGCAAAGGGTAGGAAGTTTTCGTTCGACGAAAACGATGCGATTGCAAGAGGGAGCCTGTAAGTTTCGCGGCTTTCCGAGAGTGTTGTTTTTATCCGATACTCCTGAAGGATTTTTGTGGTTGCGGACGGTGGAAGGAAACTGCCGGATCCTGTTGCGAATTTTCCGGACCGATGGAACTTGCGATTAGTTTACCGGAATATTCGTATTGCCGGATCGGAAAATTCCCACTCTCGATCCAATGGTTCGATACACAGGCTCTACTTTGTTACTCCGTATTAGAGTACTTCATAATCCGTTAATCTCTTGGAATCGGAGTTCCAGTTCCTACCCAACATTTCCTTCCGGTCTCACGTGAGATCCAGTATGGAACATCCGATCAAAGATCACGAGATGCGTTTGTTTTCAACGGAAACACAGAAATTTCCCAAACCGGGACTTTCAACGGGGACCAAGAGTCTTTCGGAAGTTTTCTATATTTATTACTGAGAACATCGAGTGGCTTGAGTCAATGGGAATCTGTTTTATGTCTCATGACACTCGGGATGTTGAAAAGCTAAGACGTAAACTGCGAATGAAGAACTTATAAGATCTAAATTTCGAGAACGATTAAAAACATATACCTTCCTTGAGGATTAAAGATTTAAAAGAGAATGTATAGATCATAATTATTTTACAATTACGAATCTGTAATCCCAATTCAGGCCATCAGGAAACGAAGACCATGAAACGATCGTTTAAACATCCACTACCAAAGACATCGAAACTTCTATACACCCCTAAAAAATACAGAACCAATAAAGAAACTCGAAATCACTATTCATATGCCACAACAACCAATCAACGCACCTCCGAATCCATAAGATATACGAAAGACACCATAACGACCCAACATATACGCTTTTTGCATCATAAATTAAATAAAATAAAACCCTAGAAAACCTCGGTTGAACTAATCTAAGATCGTAAAAATTCTTGAGCGTCCTCATGAATCTTTCCTATAGAAAGTCAGGCAAAACACCAAAGACCCCAATTCTTCTTACAGATCTAAATATCTAAATATCTATAAACGAACTTGTAAAAATATATAGAGGCACAGGAACGGGAAGAAAATCGAAAGAAACGAGGGTTAATCACAGCGTAGCCCGGATGGCTGAAATCCGCAGCACGCGCTGCTACTTCAAAGACACGTCGAAGCTGATACCCAGCGATCGTCACGATCCTGTTAAACGTACGCTGGGATACGAAAGGATGACGGAAACAAACACGATGGACTGAATGCAGCCAATCAGGGGCGAAATAACGCGACATACCCTGTCGCCTTTCCGCTGCGAGTTCTCCTCCGACAGCGGCGCGATCGACGAAGATCATCGGTATTCCGGGCGGGAAAGAAACGAGCAACTAAATCCGCGGACAAAACACAGCGGGGCGGAGAGAGGCGTGCAGAGGCGCGCACTTTGTTTTTCGACACCTTTCCGAACGAGTTTATTTTCGAAAGGTCCGTTAGAAATTTCTCCTAGCGCGGCCGCGTCCCCGGGCTGAAAGGCATTAACACGGCCGCGGGGCCATGCATATTCATCGCGTGCGTGCCAGAACAAATCTCAACAATTACAGGAATGCGGGATTGAACGTACAATGAAATTTTCACGAACCGGTTCTACCGTTACGTGACTACAAAATCACGCTGACGTTTTTCCAACGCGACACACGTCGTCCGCCGCTTCCTGCACCGGGCTTCTCGGTATCTCTCGGCCAGATAACTTTTACCCGCGTAACTGACGCTACGCCGAGGGATCCAGAGATCTCTCGCAGAATTGGACCAACCTAAATGGATCCCGTCACTGTCCCCCTCTTCCTTCCTCTCTCGCCGCGTCTACCACGCCGTTTTTTCCCCCGTTCCTTTGCCCTCGTCTTCGGCTTTTATGGTAACGCGATTCTTTCCAGCGAGATGTTGGCCTGTTCGCGTCAGAAACGAGGAACGGTGAACAGCGACGAGAGAATAACGCGGTTTCACGGGAATTCGCGGAATTCGGGGTCCCAGGGTACTCTTGGTCTTGAGTAGAGACCACGCGTTGCTTAGATCTTGGACTTCAGGAATTTTTTTAGCCTCTTGATCTACGCTCTAACTTCTAATTGCGTAAATTGGTAAATATCATGGTAAACAAAAAAGTTGGTCGCACGCTGAGTCATTTAGCTGTTCAAGCGAGGGTTTCTTCTTTTTCAAAGGGTTAATTCTTAAAATACCGTTCCAGCGGTGTTTTTATTCACGTAGGGAAATGTCATATTGCTAACTTTGTATCTCAGGTATGGCTCATTTTTATTTTGATGACGTGATTTTAGGATCCCAGGATACTCTTAGTCTTAGCTAGAGACGATGCGTTGCTAGATCTTGAACTTCGGGAATTTTTTTAACCTCTTGGCCTACGCGATATCTTCCAATTGCGTAAATTAGTAAATATCATGGAAAACAAGAAGATTGGTTGCATGCTGAGTCATTTAGCTGTTCAAGCGAGGGTTTTTTCATTTTCAAAGGATTAATGCTTGAAATACCGCTTCAGAGTTGTTTTCATCCGCATCGGGAGATACCATATTGCTAACTCCAAACCTCATCTTTATTTTGATGACGTTATTCTGCATCGAGAACTATTTTACTTCGAAGAGAAGCGATATAACTTAGAGGGTTCCTCGAAGCTGGGCTAGATGAGGAATTAGGGACAATTGAAAATCACCTTGTGCCTACGATAGAGATTCCAAACGATAATGAAAATTTCTGTGATCTATGTATCTGTCACAGCGTTGGAGAACACTGGAGCTACTCTTGCAGCGAATCAGATTATAAAATTGATTTAGATTGATACGGTATACGAAGACTAAACGATGAAAATTCGTGGAATGGACCTGCCGGAAGAAATTTCGATACTGTGATTTACAGGTGTACGCAGAAAGAGGGATAACAAGGTCAGCGCAACTCTGATCATCGTATCGTGGAATGTTCGATCCTTGTTAAAAGTTCGCTACATTGGGATTTATGAAACGGATGCCTGAACTTATTACGTTCGTAAAAGTTCTGGAAGAAAATACTGGTACATAAGCATGCTCCTATTTGCAGGCACAAGAAGAGCCAAGCCTGTAGAAATTGATTTATAACCAGAAAACTTTCAAGCCCCTTGACTAACAGGATCTCGAATTATTCCGATGTATCGATCTGTCAGTTTAATCCCGCGAATTCCAACACCCCAAACTCTTATTCCGTAATATTCTACTCGATCACTAGTTCCACCATGTACAGACTAACCATTTCATTAGGGTGGGAAAAATATTTAAAATTCCGAATTATTATCGATCAATGATACCATTTAAATGGACTGAGTCCACTGTTAATTCTCGAACAGACTAAACATTTCATTAGATTAGGAAAAATATTTTAAATTCCGAATTATTATTCATTAATGGTACCATTTAAATGGACCAAATCCACTGTTAATTCGCGAACAGACTAACCATTTCATTATGGTGGGAAAAATATTAAAAATTCCGAATTACTATCGATTAATAATTCGAGAACAGACCAACCATTTCATTAGGGTGGGGGAAATATTTAAAATTCCGAATTATTATCGATTAATGGTACCATTTAGATGGACCAAGTCCACCGTTAATTCGCGAACAGACCAACTATTTCATTAAGGTGGGAAACCTATTTATAATTCCAAATTATTATTGATTTATACCATCGTTAAATCATGAATTTCGTTTTTTCGCCACTGTATCTACGAATTTTCGAATTTTCGCTAGTGCGATACTATTTTCAAAGTTTCGAGCCAAACGCGAGTATTTCGTTGGTCGGAACTTCGGAACCCAACGAGCCATTGTACGCTCTAGGAACACGAAAAGTTTGGGAACCCTAATCGATTCATACGTCCGTCTTTTTCGCGACACTTTCCCAGTTACTAATTTGTCTCGAGGGTATTCGGTTGTAAGCGAGCCGAGAGGCAAGATTTATCGCGTCGAAGGCAAAAACTTGCCCAGAGAGCTCGGCGCAATTTGACACTCGCAGCAGGAGACAAGTTATTCTAGAACGTGTTGGAATAGCAACGAGCAGCGTTACACGATCGAGGAAAGGAGCTTTTTGCTGCTGGCTCACGTGCGTAATTCCTATTCGACGTTTGATTCCGTGTCACGGGAGGAAAAACGACTTGTCATTTCGGATGTTAGACGTAGACACGTGTCAAGAGACAGCTGTTATTCATCCGACGAAGGTTTAACGATTTATTCTCCCATTGTGCCAGGTATCGTACAGGTATATTAGAAAGACAATGAAGAAACTTCTGTGACACACTTGGCAAATCGTTCCGAATAAACTACTCGTAAATTCCTAGATTTTATTTTATTCTATTTTCGCAGCAAAAATTATTATTAGAAGCTCGTGTCTTCTCCTTAAGCTACTCGTAAATTCCTAGATTTTATTTCATTCTATTTTCACACAAAAAATTATTATTAGAAGCTTGTCTTCTCCTTCGCTTTTTCTCCATTTATTTCTAGCAATTTATTTTTGGTAATGTATATTGAGTCGTTCGGAAAGTCATTTAGTTTATTGTTTTTCCTTATTTTAATGCGGCTGAAGTGTGAAGTTGGCTGTAAACAAATACAATCAGATCCTCTAAATTGGAAAAATGAAATGACGTTTCGAACGACCTAATAGATTGATTACAGTAGCATGTGAGATTATGGTCACAGTAACATAAAAATGCGAAGTTATCTTAATTAAATAGAAGTCCAATAGAAGTTTCCTTGTTACTCTTCTAGTAAAGCTAACTTGTTACAGTGATTTGTAGTTCTTTCGAATATCTTTACTTACTGAATACATTTCCAAATCTTCTAGTGTCCTTAGTGCACCAGTCACTTATCTAAGAATAATCGCGAAAATTCAGTAGAACCACAACGTTCCGACAGTTCTACCATTCCAAAGTAAACCACAAAAAAGATAAGATACATTTAATCAAATCTAACCAATCTCCGATTCCAGCAAACCATTATGTCCCCCATAAGTCCGTTCTTAAAATTATTCTTCTGTTTCAAATTATATACATCGAATAAACCTTTAAAGTTGTCGCCTTTTATTCTACTTCCTTCTATTCCGTTAGCAAACACGTAATCCCCTCGCGATATTTAATAAAGTTCTACGAAAAATGTAAATCGCGGCCGGAATGACCCGATACTAAATCACCGATTGTAAACGTACCCGAAGAATAAGAAAAACAAAAGAAAAGACGACCAGATAGAATTTATCACCTGGAAAGTCGGCAAGGCACCTAATAACCCATGGAGAAGCGGCGGAAGGCGAGTAGTCGAAGAACGCGGAAGCGAGGGCAGCAGCCAGTAGTAGCGGCAGTTCTTCATCAGACCTGCTTCCGCATGGTCCTTTGACATGCACGCTCTTTGTACGCGTCGTTTCTGCTCCTTAGACTCCCCTCGGGCCGGGGGTGGACAAAATTAAAGTTTACTACGGTTTCAATATAATCTCCTGGCCGTTGCTCGGCGTACGCGCGTGTGCGGAACCGTCCGTTTGCAGAACGACTGTGCGCGCGGATCTCCGGGCCGGCGTCGCGGCGCGCGCGCCTGTATCGGGCGAGGGCCAACGAGGTTCAGCAAGGCATAATATTTCGGATGAAGGATATCGCGTGTCATAAAGCGCGGTGTAGTCGTGAAACGAGGAGGAGAGAGGAGAGGGCCGCGGTGTGCCCCCGGCTCGTGAAACGGGACGAGGGAAACAAAGGTGGCGGCGGCGACGACGGGCGTCGGTGACGGCGTCTGGGGGCCGGCCGGGAGAGGCGGAAGAAGAATAAGAGGGCGAAAGATGAAGAGGCAGCCCGCGGGAGATCAGAGCGGAAAAGGAGGGATTCGCCGGAACGAATTCATAACTTTGTAGCGTAGAAAATTTTACCGTGGCTCGTAAAACAGCCAGCGCTATACGCTCTCTGGCCAATCGACGGCGAGCAAATACGCGCAAGACGGGGCCCCGCGTCGTTTCCCGAGATGCGGCCGCGTATCCGCGCCGTTTATGGAAAAGGCGGGCATGAATGGGTCGCGAAACCGATGACGAGTCCGTCGTTATCGCTGCATCCACCCGGGAATGCAACGGGGAGTAACGGCCGAGAAGGAGGATTTCATGCTTCCGGAGTTGTTGAATATTACCCTTATCGGCCGAATCATCGGCCTGGTCAATCAGCCTGCTACGGTAGGGAATAGAAGCAACCACGGTCGAGAGAGATAAACGCGGGAAAGGGAATTGCACCGGATCTTGGGAATTTTAAACCCTCCGAGGATGTGGCCAGGATTCGTCGCGATCCCACGATTCCGAAACGCGTGGCCATTTCAATTTAACAGCCTTTCCTAAGTTATTATTCGCCGATAATATTTAGGAGGTAAGTTTGTACGTTTGTACGATAAGGATTAATCGTGAAATAACATTAGATTTTGGATTTTATCGATTTTTAATATGTTTTATTCTAAACGAATAGCGATTCTATTTTAGGATTCTTTTCTAAAATATTTGACTTTGGATTTTTCCGATTTTTAATACGTTTTATTCTAAAAAAATAGCGATTCTATTTTGGAATCATTTTATAAATTATTTGACTTTGGATTTTTCCCATTTTTAATAGGTTCTATTCTAAAAGAATAACGATTTTATCTTAGGATCCTTTTCTAAATTATTTAACTTTGGATTTTTTCGATTCTCAGTAGGTTTCGTTTTAAAAGAATAGCGATTCTATTTTAGGATCCTTTTCTAAATTATTTGACTTTGGATTTTTCCGATTTTTAATAGGTTTCGTTCTAAACGAACAGCGATTCTATTTTAGGATCCTTTTCTAAATTATTTGACTTTGGATTTTTCCGATTCTCAATAGGATTCGAAGCTTCTTCTTTTGTATACTAAACGAACAACGATATTAATTTACTATTCGCTCAGAAATGTATATTCGGAATATACATATACAGTCCCGTTTCGTTTAAGGAGAGTATCGGGAAACGTTTAAACATCGAGAGTTAATCGCGCAATAGCGATAGGATTCGGATTTTTTCGGTTTCCAATAGGACTCGAAGCATCTTCTCTCAAACTCTTCTACTGCCGCAATTACAAGCGATTACTAGATGTTCAAGAACACCTAAAACACACATTTTCTTCACAAATTTAATCCAACTTCGAGACTTAAATACATTTCTTAATAACTCACTTGCGTTAAAATAGAGGCAGCAGAAACTTATAAAAAAAACACAAGGAACGAGATTCGAAACTACAAATCCGTTTCGCGATAATACCCTGGTATACGGAAAATTTGGCGAAACGGTGTGCGTTACGAGGAGAAAAAGCAAAACCGGAGAAATTCCACGAAACGGACAAACGAACGAACCACGACCGATCTTCCTTTACGTGTACGACCTTGGACAAAAACAAACGGGGAAAGAAATAAAAGTACAGGGAACTATGGGGGGAAAGTGCCATAGAGTGGAACGACAGTCGTTGGTGCTCGAACGGAAAATAAGACAGGCCATAACACGTGGAACGCTGTAATATCGCGGCTTTTCCGAACGATCGATCGGTAAATCAATTACGATCCCGTACCGTTGTCTTTGCTCGCGCAAGGTCTTGCGCAACCCGATATAAACGGGCCTTGCGGTTGGCTGTTTAGAGATCGTTACAGGAACTCGCCGTATATCACGGAATTACTATAATTTCCAACGACGGGATGGACTTTTACGGCCGTTTGTCGGTCGAGCGGGGCACATGGTGCCCGCCTTTTATGAACCCGCCTCGAATATGCTCCGCGTGCGTAAAACGTTTCCGTCTACGGGCTACGACCGCGGCGCCGATGAAAAATAATCATCGCCGATTTCTTACACCGGCACGTACCCGTCGCCAGTCGTAAATCAGCGCCAATTCCACGCGGAGAAATCGCAGGAAAGACCGGAACGAATCGAATGTTTTCTTCGTAGAAGCCGATTTCCAATCGCTTCTGTTTATCGCGAATTTTAACCCTTTGCGAGCCTTTTTTTCCGTTGCGGATTTGCATCGGCAAATAACCGACTAACTGCTAATAATTAATAAAAGTGTGTCACGAGGTACTGGATGCAGAAATATAAACCAGAACCTTATTGATTCGGGACTCTAGAAATTCGATGAAAATGGGAATCGTGGAAAATAAGCAGCGCATCGACAAGTTTTTGCATATTTTCCCGGGAAAGCGGAACACGGAAGATCGGTATAGATGAAACACCGGTGGAGAACTTTGAACGGACCCCTAATTTCGGCGGATGAAATATTCAGGATCGGTTCCCCAACGCGTCTACCATCACCGACACGTTAAGATCCGACGTGCGTACCAGGGATACGGAAGACTCGCCCCATCCGCGGCGAAATTTCCTTCGGTCCCTCGAAAAAGCGAAAACCTGTCCCCTGGTATATTCAATTAACTCCGGCGCATCATATCCATTCCCTCCCGAACGGTTCTCCATCGACGAGAATTAACAATTCACCCTGCTGGCTAACTGGCTCGCGAGTACCCTTTGACCAAAAGGGATCCGGGGGAAAAGCGCGTCGCGAGGAGGCTAAACGAAAATAACGAGAAACCGATGGAAATTACTTTACATCGGTCGTAGACGGACGCCATATTGCGTTACAGGAGGGTGTAGCATAGGATCCGGGGCGAATTTCTCGGGCCGATCGGACTTCAATTGGAATATCGAACGAAATGACGGCGCAAAGGATGCGAGCGGAGGTATGCGCAGCGCGCGCGGCACGACACGGCGCGGAGCGGAGCGGATCGGCGCGGTAGTGCGTAAGTGGACGCGGATAAACGGAAACCAAACGTTGAGTTCGGTTAATGTCCTGCGGACAGCCGGGCAGATGAGGTTGCCCTGACGTTGATAGGTTCCAGGGTGGGAACAGAGAAGAGAGGATGATGGCCAGACGGAGGGGTAGAGCGAGAGGGTGAGTCGGGAGGGATGGAAGAGGAACTACGGAGAGTGAGAGAGAAAGAGAGAGAGCGCACACAGGCACGTAGCAAGGATGGCTTTACACGCGAGGGACTGTAAAGTGGTAACCACAGAGCACGGTGCGGGAGCCATCGGGAACAGATTGCAACTCCCCTGCTCTCTCTCTCCGGCTCTATCCCAGATCCCGTCTCTCTCCGTTGTTTCCCTTTCTTCGCCTAGCCGACTGTTATCTCGTTCCAGTGAACGCGGCTCGCCCAATCGGCGAACGTGTATGCGCCCTGACACCACCGCCTGTCGCACCCTCGTTCACCGTGCGCGTCCCTGCTTACCTCGCGGGCACAAAATACCTGACAGCCCTATTGCCAGTCCCATTAACACGTGTTAGAGCGCGCAATTAACTCGAAATCCCGAAGCTGCTCTCCAAACCGGATTGATCGCTGTCGTTGCGCCCTGCGCTCGCGGAAAAATCCCACCCGGAAAACAGCTTCCCCGACGTTTCTTTCCCTCAGGCTAGATGTTATTTTCCGAGGGTACCCGTGGTACCTCGCAAGCTGATTTAAAGATTAGTCGGTCCGAGTGGAGTACGAATCGAACTGGGGGTTGAAATCGATTTTACTTAAATTGAAATCAAGAGGAGGACTGGGACTAACGTATCCTTAATATTTTTTGGAAATTTATCGAGGGAAATATAATTTTTAACGATATCTTTTCCATCGTTTGTTTCACGTTTCTTTCCCTCAGACCTGATGTTATTTTCCGAGGGTACCCGTGGTACCTCGCAATCTGATTTAAAGATTAGTCGGTCCGAGCGGAGTGTAAGTCGAACTGGGGGTTGAAATCGATTTTACTTAAATTGAAATCAAGAGGAGGACTGGGACTAACGTATCCTTAATATTTTTTGGAAATTTATCGAGGGAAATATAATTTTTAACGATATCTTCTCCGTCGTGTGTTTCCCTGCGAATTAGAGAGTTATCGGTGAAATGGCGAGTATCGTAAGACAGATTCTATAGGATTTTTTTGGAAAAAAAGGGACTATCACGTAAAGGAAATCACGGTTGTAGACAACAGGGAAAAAGGTTGCAGGTAATTTTCTTTGAGGAACGAGGCGCACTTTAAGCGGAGCGTGAAATATTTTTTGACGCTATTGGAAGTGAGAGTGTAATGAATATGTAGCATAGCATGTTAACTCTATTCTATAACGTGGAGTTACGCTTGCGCGGGGGATTATGGTCCGAAGGTTATGAACACGGGTTGCACTCGTGGTAAAGTTTAATTTCAGTTCTCATTTGTGAAATTGAGAATTATGAAATGTAAATTGTGTATAATATTTCCACGTTCTTCGCGTTGGCTCGGCATTAAAACAGCGAACGGCTAACTTTAACACGTGTAGCCACCGAAACGCGGGGGTCTCATAAAAGTTAGGTTATATCGAGCAGATCGAACGATATTAGACTTTTCCCTCTCGCGATCCGTAGACCGTAGAACGGGGAAATAACAGCGGAATTTTATTTTCCGGCAATTACGATTCCATACCGCCAAACACCGTCCCGGACGGCTATAGCCCGGCTACATCTATCGCAGATTAACGTTACAGGATCGAATTTGAATTTTAGATCAGATGGGAATACAGAATAATTCCGATATTCGGTTTCGATATACTCTCCGCTCTATTCACAGTTGAGTTTACACTCTCGCCGCATATCTATGCGCTCCGCAACCCGGTTTTACACTCTCGTTGAATTTAAATTTTCCACGGCTCCACGCTTTTCCAATTTTCATACCAGCCCTGTAGGAACTTGTCATCTTCGACCTATCGCTCAGCTAACCAGAATCGACACAATTGCCATTTTTCCATCCGGAACTGCGCGCTTACGAACCCGACGAGGACCCGCGAGCTCGGTACACGTCAACGACCAG